>NC_086003.1:10067902-10369253 GCF_030014385.1 Trichomycterus rosablanca | reverse complement strand
TGTGTGGTCAGTTAGACTAATAAGATATGTCTCCTGTGGGTGAAAAAAATAATTGTTTGGTTACTTTATTATTTACTGCTGATTTTGCGCTAAAAATTGCATGTCATCCCCCCCCCCCCCCCCCCCCCCGATCGAAATCGACTATCGGCCGATTGCCCTGAAAGGAGATCGGAGATCGCAATCGATGCCAAAAAACCCGATCGGTCCATCTCTAGTTTGTACTCTTTCTCTCTTGTTTTATCTGTATGGTGGATTTCTTCCTTCTTTGAATCATCTCAAACGGCAGTGTTGTTTATGATGTTGCATATTAGCCTAGTAACTAGGGCTGCAACTAACGATTATTTTAGTAGTCGACTAATCTGACGATTATTTTTTCGATTAGTCGACTAGTCAACGATTATTTATGTCATACCCTCCATCTCTGCCTTAACATAACAAAACTGTTATGTTATTTAAGTTCCAATATCAAATTAAAATAATGACCCATGAAACATGAATATGAAACTTGAGCTTGATAGTTTAATTAAATATATTTGAAACAATAATACACAATCACAATAAAAAAAATCAATGAAATAACAAAGCTTTGGACAGCATTAGACACTGTTATGTTTCAGAAGTTATCACTCTGGAAGTCAAAAACATTTATAACATGTGGTTGAGAAACATGTGAATGCTGTCTGTGAAGACCTCAGCCATTTGAGGGGTGCATGAACCTCTTCTCTGGTCAAAGTCATCCACACTCCATTGCTTAGTGCTATTAATAGAAAGAGCAAAAGAGAAAGCTGTATTAATTATCACAAACTGAAGGCTATGTATCATAGTTTATTACAAATAGTGTACTGGCTATGCCAACTAAACCATAACAGGTTAAATATCTTAACTGAATTATCTGCTGAGCTAACTAGCTATCATTAAGTGGATGAGGCTTATTATTTAGAATGAATGCTCTCATTAACGTGAGCAAATAATATGGAAGACGAGACAGGGTAACGTTAGGCTATAATGTTAAGTTATATAACGTTACTCATATAAATTACTGATTAACTATTTCACTTAATGAGTTAGCTAGCAAACAAACCTGAAAAATAGCGATCTCTTAGGAAGTTTTCCGACAAGTACTCTAGCATTAACAAACATTAACTACGTTGGTTAAAGCACTAAGCGGTGTAAAAACTTACCGGAATAACGCTGGTCATCACGGCTGCAAGGCGTTTCACCGTGTTGCTGGCGTGAAACCACAACTCTGCTTTGTAGTGTCTGCGTCCAGCTCGTTTCTTTGGGTTATTTTGGCTGAAATACTTTGGAAAGTTTCAGTCTCTTCATCTTTGCCTCTCTGTCTTCATAAACTCCCCGCTGCGACATGGAAGCGATGCTGCGCCCCCTGCAGTTTCTTTAGTGCATTGCAATAATAACGACGCGTCGACAATGAAATTCCACGTCGACAAATTTTTATAGTCGACGTTATTGATTATGTCGACTAATCGTTGCAGCCCTACTAGTAACATCATTTACTACTTTATACACATCTTTAGTGCCCTTCTAAGAATATTAGTGTGTTCTGTAGCTTTTAAGCTTTTAATTTGGTCATGGTTCATTTTACCAGTGATTGAGTATGTAATCACAGTATGTAAACATATTTAGTGGTTTTACCCTGATAGACCTAAAGTGGTCATAAATTTTACTCCAATTCCACCCTTAACTGGAAAAGATGAGACAAAAATGTTCTTATGGGAATAACCGAAGCAGCCGATTACATGCAATAATAAGCAACAATTTTGTATGTTTTTTAATAAGACATATAACAAGAAAAAATAAAGAGTTTAATATATACACCATATGGCCAAAAGTATTTTAACACTCCTAATAATTATGTTCAGGTTTTTCTGCCACATCCATTGTTACACAAAGCAAGCATATCATTTTTTTTTTAATACTTTTATATTTGTAAAGAATATATTATAAGACACATGCTGCTTTAGCTGGCCCAATGTTGGAAAAAGTGAAATACACATGTGAAATAGGCATTAATCTACCAGTCTGTAATGGCTTACAAAGCCTTTGCTTAGGCACTCCACTGAACCACCGGTACTTCACAGGAGTGACTAGCCTACCCGAATTATACCAAGAATGCATTGATGACTCATCCAGGAGTTTACAAAAGAACCCAGATAAACATCTAAAGAGCTGCAGGCCTCACTTACCCCAGTTAAGATCAATTTTAATATCATTGTTTTCACAACAAGACACTGTGCAAAATTAGCAGGAAAGTTGCAAGGCACAAACCACTGTTTGACACATGCTGCCATCAAGGTGACATCTTTACCCGGAAAGTCCATAGTTGTTTCAGTAAGACAATTCTGCATTGACCTCGGACCTCATTCTGCGTTGCACTACAACAGCGTGGCTTTGTAGACACAGATTGTGTGTGTGCTTAACTGGCCTGTTGTTCAAATCTGTTATGAGAATCAGCTAGTGACGAGCTCAGGCTGTTGAGCAGCTGAAATCTTGCATTAAACAACAATGAACAAAAAATCTTTCAAAACTGTTATCAATTAGTATCCTCAGTTTTCAAATGATTAAAAAGTGTAATTAATAGATGTGATTTTACAGTGGTAAGCATGCCTCTTTTTGAGTGTGTTGTAGGCATCAAATTTAAAATTTGTTTATACTTGCTTAGTGAAAACATTGGGGAATCTTTTCTTGTACTTTTATCAGTTAAATAAAGGTTCGAGAGAATTAACAAACCAGAGATGCTTGTTTTTTATTAGATTTTACAAAGCCTTTCTTACTTGTTGAAAATACATCACAGGGACCATCATTGTTGCAAGTTATTTGCTGTTTTATTACTTTTACATTAACTTTATCTCCTGTGTATTTCAGGGATAGCCCTGAGAAGATCTTTGAGGTATACATGGAAGTGGGACATTTTTGGCCTTCAGGTGAGATTCTACTTGTGCATAATGCAACACCACCTATTTCTATTCATAATAATAAATTGCAAGTTTAATTCCAATTCTTATTTTAAAGACAACGTTTATAAATGTTTAATGTTACAGAAAAAATGATAAGTATAATTTTAATTTGAGTATTTAACAAATTAAATGTTGTGCTTCAACAATCATTTTGTGCAAGAGGTCTCAATACAGATAGATATGACTTTTTTGCATGATCTGCACAAAATAGTCCATACTGTCAAAGTTGCCAAAAAAATCTACATGTGGGAAACACTTGACAAAATGAATAATCAAGATAAGTCTTAGTTGCAAAAATCTTTAGAGTTCAGAGTTCATATCTCCTAAATGTGGTAAATCCACTAATACTCATCCAACCTGTTAGGACATAAACTAACAGGTTGGATGAGTATTAGTAAACAGCAGTGCCACTGATTTCTAACTTGCTTTTTTGGCTCTTGGGTTCTAAACAGTTCACGGTAGCTTATACTGTGTGTTTAGGTTACATTTCTTTTAGAGGTTTTTTAGTTTAGAAATATTTTCTTTCTGCTCTGTTCAGTCAAATAAAGGTTCAAGAGAATTAAATCCCAGATTCTTGTTTTATTGCATTTTACAGAGTGGTCCAGCTATTTCAGAAATAGGGTTGGAAAATGTTTCTTTTGCTGAAATCATCATGGAATGCTTTGGGTGATGCTGCATACGGCCTTAAACACAAGATTGTTCAACAACAATTATGTAAAATAAGGGGAAGAGTGTTGATGGGTTTGAATCTCAGCTCTGCCATGGAGCCACTGTTGGGCCTTTGAGGAAGGCCCTAAACCCTCTCGGCCCCAGGGCCACCGTACAATACCAGCTTTCAAAAAAACAAGCTGGAATATTTTTAAAAAGAATTTCGTTGTACTGTAAACTAGGGGTGGGTGATATGGCCTTTAAATAATATCACGATATTTTAAGATATTTTTGCGATAACGATATTCACTCGCGATATATAAGAACACTTTTTAAAAAGTTCATTTTAAAAACACCTTTGTTTTGCAGACACTCAGGAAATCTAAGGTACAAATGTTACTAAATGTACATTAAATTAAGCATCACTTCCAGTAGGGCTGGGCAATAATCTCGATATGCCTTTGAGAAGTGTTATACACCAACCAATGAAAAGAGAGCTTGAAATTCCACCCAAAATGTAAATTCGAATCTCTGATTGGTTCATACATCTGAATCTCTTAAATCAGCGTTGTTTGCCCACAGAGTCAGCAACACGAATGAATCTTTACCACAGATAAGAGCACAGTTTTCTGATTCGATTACAATGAATAATTCGTCTGAAAAGAGTCATTTCTGACTCATTGACTCAGTGATTCAGTTTCCATGCTCATACGCGAAGGAAAGCGTTCCGCTTAGCGCTTTTGGGTTTTAAACGTTCTCAGATGGTAACCTGTGTATTCTGTTCGTTTACTTGTTCTCACATCATTCTCGGACTCACGCAGTGACCGATACTCCTCGTAATCACGCCGGTGCTTTTGCTTTAGGTGCTGAAATAAATGTGATGTTGCCACCGTTTGTCGTCAGTATTTTTGCACGTTTTGTAAATTACAGTCGTTTGTTTGGAGTCTGACCTTCTGTATCCGAAAACCTTCCACACTAGTGATGTAGCTCCCCTTGCAGGGACTAGTTCATCCTCAGTGCTAACTCCGGTACTACTCTCTGCATTGGTTGCCATTATTTCACTGTTACGCACTTGAGAGTGAGTGACGCACGTTTGCTAACAATATCGCGATATGGCAAAAATCATATCGAGTTTACAACTATACCGGTATTATCATGAACGATATTATATCGCCCACCCCTACTGTAAACCTGTATATGTATTTAGGACAAATAAAGGCATTCTATTCTATTTAACAGACCCATAAAACACCTTAAACATGTCAGTAAAGGTGGTTTGATAAACCGGTAGTGTAAAATTCATAAAACCACAACTTGTCCCTGTATAGGTACGCCACACAATTTCACATAGTGTTTCACATACTGGAAGTACATTTATTTACACAAACTCTGACCACTTGGCGGAATGTGACATGCTGTAATTATATGCACACTAATAATGTTATTTTGCAGTTATCCTCTTATATTTCTTCTTCTTCTTCTTGTTCCTCAGCCTTTGTCCCATTTTTCAATTACGGGGTCGGCATTTGCAGTGGTTTGTGCATCAAGCGGCTAGGTATCTATAGGACAATTCAGTGTTTCCAATTAGTCTGGTGGCATGTTTTTGGACTGTGGGAGGAAACCGGAGCACCCGGAGGAAACCCACGCGGACACGGGGAAAACATGCAAACTCCGCACAGAAAGGACCCAGACCGCCCCACCTGGGGATCGAACCCAGGACCTTCTTGCTGTGAGGTGACGGTGCTACCCACTAAGCCACCTTGCCGCCCCTACAGTTATCCTCTTATACTGCATAAATAAAATTAGAGAAGACTTTACAATAGTTAATACATCCATATGACCAAAAACAGAATTATAAGGATAGGAAAAAGGTATGTGATTTGAAAAACCTAAATGTTGTGATGTTACATATTTTTTGTGGTATTGAGTTCAAGAGTTTGCGAGCCATAACACCAAATGACTTGCCCCCCATTGATGAGAGTTAAAACTTTGGTACCAATAGAAGGCCATGGCTTGAGGATCTAAGGGCACGTTTTAGGGATGGACTAATTCAGACTAAGTAATGAGTTGCAAGATTGTAAAAAAAGCTTTGTAGGTGAGTCATAGTATTTGTGTTGAATGCAGGCTCTGATCAGTAACCATTAAAGCTTGTCCTAACTGTGGGCAAAATGGGAACATATCATGGTGTGAGTACTGTATCTGATGAATTTTTAATGTACTGTAGTCTAAGTGTTAGTTTTGGAAGGACAATCCAGTAGTCCAGTGTGGGAGCTGATATGGGCTTCAAAGTTAAGCGGTGGGCTGTCTATAAAGGTTTGTGTAGCATTCCTTTTTGTCCTTTGTTTACAAATGCATGCTGTTAATGAAGAATGAGGAGTACATACATCAGAGGAAGTACTTATTGACAGCTGAGTAGCTGTCAATAATAACAAAAAATGTTTTTGTTAAATAGATTCTTATTTTAGAGATATTGTGCAGATGAAAGAAAGCAACTCTAGTAATTGTATTTAACGTGTGCATCAAAGGAGGGGTCTAAATGTATTGTGGATGGGGTTTAAATCTACAGTATTGTGATTCCTCTGTTTTATCTGAATGAAGTGGAGGAACATTATAAAACATCCAGTTTTTTGTCATTTAAACAATCCTCTATCTTTGCTTTTTTTTTTTTTTACAATCTTGCAACTCATTACTTGTCTGAATTATCTTTTAGAGCAGAACAAAGCTATTGACAGGGCTTTGTACTGCAAATTGTATCCGGGTGAGGCTACACCTAGTCTGTATGAGTTACCTAAGATACACAAGCAGGATGTACCTTTACGACCCATTGTTTGTATGATTAACTCTGTGACTTATAACATTTCTAAGTTTCTAGCATCGATTCTCAACCCGTTGGTAGGTAGCACGGAACACCACATTCAGAACACCATGGATTTTGTGGACAAGGTGAAGCGCGTCATCATGGAGACAGAGGAAACAATGGTCTCGTATGATGTTACATCCCTTTTCACATGCATTCCGGTTGCTAAGGCAGTGGAGGTGGTCCGTAGGAAAGTACAAGGCGACCCCACCCTGAGCAAGAGGACCACCCTTACTACGGACCAGGTGTGCACACTCCTAGAACTGTGTCTTCAGTCCACCTACTTCTCGTACAGAGGACAGTTCTACAAACAGAAACCTGGGTGTGCTATGGGGTCCCCAGTCTCACCTATTGTTGCTAACCTGTACATGGAGGAAGTGGAAAAGAAGGCATTAAGGTTCTACTCTAAGGTCCTAGGTCATTAGTTCAGATATGTGGACGACACCTGGGTTAAAATAAAATCCAAGGAAGTACCACATTTCACAGACCACATCAACTCGGTGGACAAACACATCAAGTTCACAAGGGAGGATGCAAGCAACAACAGTTTAGCCTTCTTAGAAATTGCTATTCAAGATGGGGGACGTTTGAAAGTAAATGTGTACCGCAAACCAACACACACGGACCAGTACCTAAGGTTTGACTCCCATCATCCATTGAAGCACAAACTAGGAGTCATCAGGACGCTGCACCACCGGGCGAACAGCATCCCCACAGACACTACGGCCAAGGATAGAGAGAAATCTCATGTCAAGAAGGCCCTGGGTGAATGTGGTTATCCCAACTGGGCATTTGTAAAAGCGGGAAAAATGCCCAAACACAGCTCCAGTGGATCGAAGGAAGGAGAAGGACAACCGCGGTCTAAGCGCAAACCAGTGGTGATTTCGTATGGGGGTATCGGAACAATTGAGATGGATATTCTCCAAACACCGTGTTTCAGTTGCTTTCAAACCCCAGAACACGCTACGCCAGAAATTAGTTCACCCAAAGGACCGGGTTCCTCGACACAAACAGAGTACATAGTGTATGCTGTTAGGTGCCGTGAGGATTGCTGGGAACTGTACATCGGGGAAACTAAACAGCCTCTGGCGAAATGGATGGCCCAACATAGAAGATTGACCTCTTCTGGCCAGGACTCCACGGTTTACACCCACCTGCAAGCCAGCGGCCACTCTTTTAATGATGATGTGCAGATCCTTGACAAGACTCCCCGCTGGTTTAAACGGGGAGTCAAAGAGGCCATCTATGTGAAGAGGGAATGACCATCTCTGAACCGGGGAGGGGGCCTGAGAGTACATCTCTGACCATCTTACAACGCTGCAATAGGAGCTATACCCCAATCATGTGTGAAAGACACACATGACCATTGTAATTAATGGTCATTGTGATTTGCATATGGACCCGATCACCGGTTCCATTGTTATGCAATGGGCGGTGATCGGTCGTTATGCAAATCGGCTGCATATAAGGTTGGGGTATCCACCACCAGCTCGGATTTGGATTGAGTGACGAAATGTATCCCTACAACAAACTTGTGTCCAGATGAACTGATTCAACTTTGTGGATTTGTGTACCTGGATTATTGAGCATGCATCAACAGAATCCTCTATCATCCTAATTATGTTAATGTCATTGGGTTTGGCTGATATCCTTTGCATAGCAGTAAAATTGATGCCATGTTTATTCGTAATGATGCATAATGAGTGTAAATAATAGAGGTCCCAATACTGACCCTTATGGAACACCAGTGTAGTGTGCCGTGCTCTAATTTTTGTTCTGCTTGTTTTAGAGCATGTGTGGAGTCATTGTACCATGAACCCTTTTTTCTTGAATCAACTGGTACTACACTTCTGTTGCCTGTTCTAGTTTTTCAGGCTCTGATTTTGACACAATTGTTATCTCTTTATGCAGCTGCAGTTGCAGACTTACAGTTTAAGTGTGCTTAAACTGAAAGCAACGTGGTAATTGAATATCATTTGATGGGCTGCTCAGGTGGCACAGCAGTAAAATACGCTAGCACACCAGAGCTGGGATTTTGAATACATTTTTGATAAGCATCTGTGCCCAGCCATACAAATGCTGTATTAACTTAATGGGCACAAATTTCCACAAACTTAATTTAAAGTCTTATGAGAAGCCTTCGCAGATGAGTGGTAGCTTTTATTGCTGAAAAGATCACATAGTTGTCACAATATCTAAATATCATTTGTTTTAGAAAGTTCATGGTCAGGTATATTTGAGTGTGTGTATACAGACCCCATTTCCAGAAAAAGCTGATGTTTTGTAAAATTCTGTGAAATGATGAACTTGTCATTTGTTTATCTTGAATGTTTGTTGAACTATTAGACAGAAAATACACTGCCTTACCCCATCAGGGTAAGAAAAGAGGTGGCTCAAGTGATGCACCCATCATGCCTAGTGCCTACTGTACAAGCCTGTGGGGGCAGTGCTATGATCTGGGGTTGCTGCAGTTGGTCAGGTCTAGGTTCAGCAACGTTATGTGCCCAAAGAATGAGGTCAGCTGACTACCTGAATATACTGAACGACCAGGTTATTCCATCAATGGATTTTTTCTTCCCTGATGGCACGGGCATATTCCAAGATGACAATGCCAGGATTTATCGGGCTCAAATTGTGAAAGAGTGGTTCAGGGAGCATGAGACATCATTTTCACACATGGATTGGCCACCACAGAGTCCAGACCTGAACCCCATTGAGAATCTTTGGGATGTGAGAAGACTTTGCGCAGTGGTCCAAATCTCCCATCATCAATACAAGATCTTGGGGAAAAATCAATGTAACTCTGGACAGAAATAAATGTTGTGACATTGCAGAAGCTTGTGGAAACGATGCCACAGCCAATGCGTGCCGTAACCAAAGCTAAAGGCGTTCCAACGAAATATTAGAGTGTGTGACCTTTTTTTTTGGCCAGGCAGTGTATTTCTAATGTTTTACTGATCATCTTGTATTATGTGAATATAAACAAGTTTAAAATTTGATGCCTCCAGCACACTCAGAAAAACAGTTTGGACAAAGACATGTTTAGCACTGAGTTTCATCAGCTTTCCTATTAATGAGACTTTTAAATTATTTGGAAACTGAGGACTCTAATTGTTGCGGTTTTTGTAAGTTGCATTTTTCTTCATTCTTGCTTAAATATGAGACTTCAGCTGCCATCCGCCATTATCTTATTCTCATCTTCATGATGCACCAAATATTTTTTTTTAACAGGAAACAGATCTGGACTGCAGGCAGTGCGCACACTCTGTTTTCAAAGCCACACTGTTGTAGCACATGCATGATGAGGCCTGGCATTGTCTTGCAGAAATGGAGTTCCTGCCAAAGGATGTCACCTTGATGGCAGCATGCGTATTTTTAAAATCCCAATATATGCCTCTATGTCAGTTGAACCTTCACGCACATGCAAATCACATATTCATTGGCCACTAATGCACCTTCATACCATGACAGATTTTGGCTTTTGTACCTGTTACAGTTAATAGAACTTGATGTCAATTCTTCCTAAAAAAAGGCTGAAATGTTGACTTATGTGAATGTTGACTTTTGTGAATATGTTTCCATTTTCTTTGGGTTCATCTGAGATGCCCAGATAACAAATCACTGGGTGTATGAGAGGCCCACGGTTTACGCTGCATACAACCAAGCAATGAAGTCAAAGGAACTGTCGGATATAAATTGAGGGTATAAATGCGGGTATAAATCAAACTGTCAAAGTCATAGAGCAGGGCAGAAATATAAAAATTTTTTAGGGGTTCGAGTGTTTCCAGTATTTGCTTAATTTACACCTCAGGGCGTAAGAGGTTAAAGTTGTTCCTGTATTTGGCTGCATTTCTGTCTCTTAATTCTAATCAGTCTCCCTGTCCCTGCCGCTCATGACGATGCCACCAGTATAATCCAGTGCCAGTTTTTTTTGCCAGATAGTGCTTACTGTTCTGTCTAAAGAGTTGAATTTTTATTTAATCAATTCAGAGATTTTTCACAATGCATAGCTGCCGTAATAATTTATGAAAATTGGATTAGCCTGCGATTTGATTTTCAATGTGATTTTGTATTCAGGCCTCAGTGGGTTAATGATTTTTGCTTTTTATTGACCATTGTTATCTCAATTTGTTCTCAAATAACACCGTTTATATCACTAAAGCTTTTCAGCTTAAATCTTTAGTTCATCAAAATACATAATTTAGTTGTTCCCTTAATTTTTTGAGGAGTGTATTACTTAACACTTACTGAAACTCAGATGAAGGGTGGATTGCCTAAGAGACAAGCATTACACTTACTCCAAGAAGGGCAAAAATGTGATTGCAGTTAAAGTCCAGTTTATTTGATACCAGTAGATGTTAAAATCCTCTCCAAGATCCTGCATGGATTAGATGATTACATATCCTGTTCATATAGACCAGGTTGGATTGATGTTGATCTCATCGGAGAATGTCAGGTCAGAGCTGTTAAAAAGACTTATTGAAGTATTGGTGGCACAGTGTTGTAATAGTAGGGGGCGACGTGCTGGCTAAGTGGGTAGCTCTGTTGCCTCACAGCAAGAAGGTCCTGAGTTCGATCCCCAGGTGGGGTGGTCTGGGTCCTTTCTGTGTGGAGTTCGCATGTTCTCTCCGTGTCTGCGTGGGTTTTCTCCGGGAGCTCCGGTTTCCTCCCAATGTCCAGGGGCATGCGGGTCAGTTGATTCTGAGATGCGAAGTTGTCCATGACTGTGTTTGACATTAAAACTTGTTAACTGATGAGTCTTGTGTAACAAGTAACTACTGTTTCTGTCATAAATGTAACCAAAGTGTAAAACATGACGTTAAAATCCTAATAAACAAACACAATAGTTGGTGTTCCATGAACAACGGATGGAACTGAGGAACGCTGATGAATTATAACATTATGCAAAGCTAGTAGGTAGAATATGTTTACAGTGGAACAGTGTTGTTTGTACACAGTTTGCTTAAGGAGGCAGTATAAATTTCGAATCAGTTTTCTTATGCACAAGGAATTATGTAAATTTGATTAATCCGTTCTAGACCCCCAGATTTAAAACTTTATAATAATACTTAATGCATAAAATCATACATGAAAACCATACAACCAGTAATTGTACATAAAATGAAAATGTAACTGCACTTTACCTGTACTGAGGAGAGCTGATGATATAAGTGGAGAGGAGGAGTGATTAGAGGGATTCATTTCTTTAATTATAGATGATGTATTGACACCAGGAACAGTCACTCCTTTCACCACCTTCGCCTCACTCCTTAGACAATTCAATTGCCTCTTTATTTTCCAATATAGATGACATGGTCTACTTCCCATATCATATTGAGTGGCCAGGTACAAAAACTGATTTTTTGGACTAGTGATTACATTTGTTTTCAATAAAAAGCAATAAAATACCATAATGTATCACAGAGCTTGTACAAATGACACCTGGCGAACGAGAACCTGTTCTCGTGTGCTTCGGATTTGGGTGGGCTGAACCACATGGTTTGGTCTGAATTCTGGGGAAAAGGATAAATTCTGAGTTGAACATTAGTTTAAAAAGTTTGATGTATGTCAAGTTGTATGAGTAGAGAGGCAGACAAATGGGGGGGGGCATTTTGAGCATATCTAAATATTGGGGGGATGTGGCATTTATAAATGAAACCTGTATTATAGTGCTTGACAAAGGTTTGCCAAAGAAGCTGTTTAGTGGGACTTAGGTCAGGGCTCTGTGCAGGCCACTGGACTTTCTTTAAACTAGGGCTGTCGTTAATCGCATTAATTAACGTGATTAACATGTTAAAATTTTAATCGCGATAAAAAAAATTAATCGAGATTAAAATTTTTAATCAAACAATTTTTATTGGGCTGTGTTTGTGCCACGTAAATATGTGTCACTGTGGTAATTTGCGCTGCTTTAACACAGCAACATTGTGTTTATACTGTAGAGATAACACAGGTCTTTTCCAGTTACAAATTACTCGAGCTGCTGCTGCTTCATATTGTGAAATATCGGGTATTTTAAATAATCATTTTCAAAAGCATGAGAAATCATCACTAGACAAAATTACAGTTATTAATTGATGCTTTAATATCATCTTTGGTCAGCGCTGCATTTGTCTCGTCAGGCATCTGCATGTACGGATACGCGTTACAGGCTAAATGAGCTCAGACTCAGTCTAACTGTATTTTAGATGAATTTGGATGTAAAGCGCATAAACTGTACACATCATGGGAACATTACAAACACTGGTGTTAAATGGATTGCAATGGACTGTAGACGCTTTAACATAGTTAACGATGTGGGTCCACATGACGTTATACGTGTTGCACAGGGGTGTAACTACAGGGGGGGGGGGTGTCCTCCACGACATAAACTTAACCATTGACCTCACTGCCCCCCCATTGGCTGCACTCGCCAGGTCATTATTATTATATTACAATATTTTCGTTAAGTAAAATTAAAATAACTAAAACTGTGCATTAAAAATACCAGAGTCAGGAATTTGGACTTGAAGTCTAACTTCTGAGTGAGTACTTTTAATTCTTTCTGATCAGCAATCAGCATATGCAATTTGTTGAGGGGTCCCAAAAATTGTTTTGCAATGGGGCCCATGAGCTCCTAGTTACGCCACTGGTGTTGCATCTAGAAATGGGTCATATTATGAGCGCCTGTTTTCAGTAGCAGGGTTATGAACAGGAAAAGATCCTCACTTTTGTGTGATAATGTGAACGGACTTTGATGATTTTAAATAACTGGCTGAAAGATGGGTAGCTGTTAACAACTCTATATAGGCATTGGCTGGCTTTCTAAAAAAATAATTTATATTTGATAATGTTATCATTTTATGAATGTTTTTATTGGTAAACATGTTCTTGCGATAAAAATGTGCATAACTGTTCAAATTGTGCTTAGTTATTAGTTTGCGATTAATTGCGATTAATTTGGTTCTTTAATCGCGATTAATCTCGATTAAAAGGGACAGCCCTACTTTAAACCAAACCTTTCTTCGTGTTTTTATAGACCTTGCATTTTGCACTAAGAAACAGTCATGCTGGAACAGGAAATGGCTTTTCCTAAACCTTGAAGCATGCACTTTCCTATATATATTTAAAAAAAAATTACATGTCCATGCAGCATATATATACATATGTGGTATGTATATACATTCATATACTACATATACTGTATAATACATATATAATATAATTATATAACATATTTGTTATATACATACATGTAATACATATAATATATATACTGGTGCTGGTCATAAAATTAGAATATCATGAAAAAGTTGATTTATTTCAGTAATTCCATTCAAAAAGTGAAACTTGTATATTATATTCATTCATTACACACAGACTGATATATTTCAAATGTTTATTTCTTTTAATGTTGATGATTATAACTGACAACTAATGAAAACCCCAAATTCAGTGTATCAGAAAATTAGAATATTGTGACAAGGTACAATATTGAAGACACCTGGTGCCACACTCTAATCAGCTAATGAACTCAAAACACCTGCAAAGGCCTTTAAATGGTCTCTCAGTCTAGTTCTGTAGGCTACACAATCATGGGGAAGACTGCTGACTTGACAGTTGTCCAAAAGACGACCATTGACACCTTGCACAGGGAGGGCAAGACACAAAAGGTCATTGCTAAAGAGGCTGGCTGTTCACAGAGCTCTGTGTCCAAGCACATTAATTGAGAGGCAAAGGGAAGGAAAAGATGTAGAAAAAAGTGTACAAGCAATAGGGATAACCGCACCCTGGAGAGGATTGTGAAACAAAACCCATTCAAAAATGTGGGGGAGATTCACAAAGAGTGGACTGTAGCTGGAGTCAGTGCTTCAAGAACCACCACGCACAGACGTATGCAAGACATGGGTTTCAGCTGTCACATTCCTTGTGTCAAGCCACTCTTGAACAAGAGACAGCGTCAGAAGCGTCTCGCCTGGGCTAAAGACAAAAAGGACTGCTGAGTGGTCCAAAGTTATGTTCTCTGATGAAAGTAAATTTTGCATTACCTTTGGAAATCAAGGTCCCAGAGTCTGGAGGAAGAGAGAAGAGGCACAGAATCCACGTTGCTTGAGGTCCAGTGTAAAGTTTCCACAGTCAGTGATGGTTTGGAGTACCATGTCATCTGCTGGTGTTCGTCCACTGTGTTTTCTGAGGTCCAAGGTCAACGCAGCCGTCTACCAGGAAGTTTTAGAGCACTTCATGCTTCCTGCTGCTGACCAACTTTATGGAGATGCAGATTTCATTTTCCAACAGGACTTGGCACCTGCACACAGTGCCAAAGCTACCAGTACCTGGTTTAAGGACCATGGTATCCCAGTTCTTAATTGGCCAGCAAACTCGCCTGACCTTAACCCCTTAGAAAATCTATGGGGTATTGTGAAGAGGAAGATGCGATACGCCAGACCCAACAATTCAGAAGAGCTAAAGGCCACTATCAGAGCAACCTGGGCTCTCATAACACCTGAGCAGTGCCACAGACTGATGGACTTCATGCCACGCCGCATTGCTGCAGTAATCCAGGCAAAAGGAGCCCCAACTAAGTATTGAGTGCTGTACATGCTCATACTTTTCATGTTCATACTTTTCAGTTGGCCAACATTTCTAAAAATCCTTCTTTTGTATTGGTCTTAAGTAATATTCTATATTTATATATATAAATATATTGTAATATATATATATATATAATACATTCAATACATATATATATATATATATATATATATATATATATATATTAGGGCTGTCGAAGTTAACGCGATAATAACGCATTAACGCATTCTCAATTTAACGCGATTAAAAAAAATAGTGCCATTAACGCAAATTCTAGTTCATGTTGAGACTTGACTGGTAGAACCAACGTTTTAATGTCGGACTTGCCACCGTTGTTCATTTGCGGTTTGTTAAAATAATATAACTGAGCGTCGTAGGGATGCACTTGCATAATAAAGAAATAAATACACGGTATATTCATAAGTTGTCGGGAGCAAAACACTTTATTAACTTAATCTGTTACGGCACTGAATACCGGAGTCAAGCACGCTAGTCCATGAACTATGGAAGCCCCAAAAGGGTCAAAACACACTCACTTCGTGTAGAAACGTCCACTTTTCACATTTCACTTAAAAAACCTTGTTTTCTATAACATTTACACAGATTTTATTTAATGCGATTAATCGCGATTAACTATATGAAATTCTGAGATTAATCGCGATTAAAAATTTTAATCGTTTCACAGCCCTAATATATATACAGTGTATCACAAAAGTGAGTACACCCCTCACATTTCTGCAGATATTTAAGTATATCTTTTCATGGGACAACACAAACAAAATGACACTTTGACACAATGAAAAGTAGTCTGTGTGCAGCTTATATAACAGTGTAAATTTATTCTTCCCTTAAAATAACTCAATATACAGCCATTAATGTCTAAACCACCGGCAACAAAAGTGAGTACACCCCTTAGTGAAAGTTCCTGAAGTGTCAATATTTTGTGTGGCCACCATTATTTCCCAGAACTGCCTTAACTCTCCTGGGCATGGAGTTTACCAGAGCTTTAGAGGTTGCCACTGGAATGCTTTTCCACTCCTCCATGACGACATCACGGAGCTGGCGGATATTCGAGACTTTGCGCTCCTCCACCTTCCGCTTGAGGATGCCCCAAAGATGTTCTATTGGGTTTAGGTCTGGAGACATGCTTGGCCAGTCCATCACCTTTACCCTCAGCCTCTTCAATAAAGCAGTGGTCGTCTTAGAGGTGTGTTTGGGGTCATTATCATGCTGGAACACTGCCCTGCGACCCAGTTTCCGGAGGGAGGGGATCATGCTCTGCTTCAGTATTTCACAGTACATATTGGAGTTCATGTGTCCCTCAATGAAATGTAACTCCCCAACACCTGGTGCACTCATGCAGCCCCAGACCATGGCATTCCCACCACCATGCTTGACTGTAGGCATGACACACTTATCTTTGTACTCCTCACCTGATTGCCGCCACACATGCTTGAGACCATCTGAACCAAACAAATTAATCTTGGTCTCATCAGACCATAGGACATGGTTCCAGTAATCCATGTCCTTTGTTGACATGTCTTCAGCAAACTGTTTGCGGGCTTTCTTGTGTAGAGACTTCAGAAGAGGCTTCCTTCTGGGGTGACAGCCATGCAGACCAATTTAATGTAGTGTGCGGCGTATGGTCTGAGCACTGACAGGCTGACCCCCCACCTTTTCAATCTCTGCAGCAATGCTGACAGCACTCCTGCGCCTATCTTTCAAAGACAGCAGTTGGATGTGACGCTGAGCACGTGCACTCAGCTTCTTTGGACGACCGACGCAAGGTCTGTTCTGAGTGGACCCTGCTCTTTTAAAACGCTGGATGATCTTGGCCACTGTGCTGCAGCTCAGTTTCAGGGTGTTGGCCATCTTCATGTAGCGCAACAATTCGTCTTTTAATATCCTCAGAGAGTTCTTTGCCATGAGGTGCCATGTTGGAACTTTCAGTGACCAGTATGAGAGAGTGTGAGAGCTGTACTACTAAATTGAACACACCTGCTCCCTATGCACACCTGAGACCTAGTAACACTAACAAATCACATTACATTTTGGAGGGAAAATGACAAGCAGTGCTCAATTTGGACATTTAGGGGTGTAGTCTCTTAGGGGTGTACTCACTTTTGTTGCCGGTGGTTTAGACATTAATGGCTGTATATTGAGTTATTTTGAGGGAAGAATAAATTTACACTGTTATATAAGCTGCACACAGACTACTTTTCATTGTGTCAAAGTGTCATTTTGTCAGTGTTGTCCCATGAAAAGATATACTTAAATATCTGCAGAAATGTGAGGGGTGTACTCACTTTTGTGATACACTGTATATATATATATATATATATATATATATATATATATATATATATATATAAATATATATATATATATATATTTATATATATATATATATATATATATATATATATATATATACAGTGTATCACAAAAGTGAGTACACCCCTCACATTTCTGCAAATATTTCATTATATCTTTTCATGGGACAACACTATAGACATGAAACTTGGATATAACTTAGAGTAGTCAGTGTACAGCTTGTATAGCAGTGTAGATTTACTGTCTTCTGAAAATAACTCCACACACAGCCATTAATGTCTAAATAGCTGGCAACATAAGTGAGTACACCCCACAGTGAACATGTCCAAATTGTGCCCAAATGTGTCGTTGTCCCTCCCTGGTGTCATGTGTCAAGGTCCCAGGTGTAAATGGGGAGCAGGGCTGTTAAATTTGGTGTTTTGGGTACAATTCTCTCATACTGGCCACTGGATATTCAACATGGCACCTCATGGCAAAGAACTCTCTGAGGATGTGAGAAATAGAATTGTTGCTCTCCACAAAGATGGCCTGGGCTATAAGAAGATTGCTAACACCCTGAAACTGAGCTACAGCATGGTGGCCAAGGTCATACAGCGGTTTTCCAGGACAGATTCCACTCGGAACAGGCTTCGCCAGGGTCGACCAAAGAGGTTGAGTCCACGTGTTCGGCGTCATATCCAGAGGTTGGCTTTAAAAAATAGACACATGAGTGCTGCCAGCATTGCTGCAGAGGTTGAAGATGTGGGAGGTCAGCCTGTCAGTGCTCAGACCATACGCCGCACACTGCATCAACTCGGTCTGCATGGTCGTCATCCCAGAAGGAAGCTGACGCACAAGAAAGCCAGCAAACAGTTTGCTGAAGACAAGCAGTCCAAGAACATGGATTACTGGAATGCCCTGTGGTCTGACGAGACCAAGATAAACTTGTTTGGCTCAGATGGTGTCCAGCATGTGTGGCGGCGCCCTGGTGAGAAGTACCAAGACAACTGTATCTTGCCTACAGTCAAGCATGGTGGTGGTAGCATCATGGTCTTGGGCTGCATGAGTGTTGCTGGCACTGGGGAGCTGCAGTTCATTGAGGGAAATTCCAACATGTACTGTGACATTCTGAAACAGAGCATGATCCCCTCCCTTCGAAAACTGGGCCTCATGGCAGTTTTCCAACAGGATAACGACCCCAAACACAACCTCCAAGATGACAACTGCCTTGCTGAGGAAGCTGAAGGTAAAGGTGATGGACTAAACCCAATTGAGCACCTGTGGCGCATCCTCAAGTGGAAGGTGGAGGAGTTCAAGGTGTCTAACATCCACCAGCTTCGTGATGTCATCATGGAGGAGTGGAAGAGGATTCCAGTAGCAACCTGTGCAGCTCTGGTGAATTCCATGCCCAGGAGGGTTAAGGCAGTGCTGGATAATAATGGTGGTCACACAAAATATTGACACTTTGGGCACAATTTGGACATGTTTACTGTGGGGTGTACTCACTTATGTTGCCAGCCATTTAGACATTAATGGCTGTGTGTTGAGTTATTTTCAGAAGACAGTAAATCTACACTGCTATACAAGCTGTACACTGACTACTTTAAGTTATATCCAAGTTTTAGTTCTATAGTGTTGTCCTATGAAAAGATATAATGAAATATTTGCAGAAATGTGAGGGGTGTACTCACTTTTGTGATACACTGTATATATATACTGTGTATGTGTATATATATATATATATATATATATATATATATATATATATATATATATATATATATATACAGGTCCTTCTCAAAAAATTAGCATATTGTGATAAAGTTCATTATTTTCCATAATGTAATGATAAAAATTAAACTTTCATATATTTTAGATTCATTGCACACCAGCTGAAATATTTCAGGTCTTTTATTGTTTTAATACTGATGGTTTTGGCATACAGCTCATGAAAACCCAAAATCTCAAAAAATTAGCATATCATGAAAAGGTTCTCTAAACGAGCTATTAACCTAATCATCTGAATCAACGAATTAACTCTAAACACCTGCAAAAGATTCCTGAGGCTTTTAAAAACTCCCAGCCTGGTTCATTACTCAAAACTGCATTCATGGGTAAGACTGCCGACCTGACTGCTGTCCAGAAGGCCATCATTGACACCCTCAAGCAAGAGGGTAAGACACAGAAAGAAATTTCTGAACGAATAGGCTGTTCCCAGAGTGCTGTATCAAGGCACCTCAGTGGGAAGTCTGTGGGAAGGAAAAAGTGTGGCAGAAAACGCTGCACAACGAGAAGAGGTGACCGGACCCTGAGGAAGATTGTGGAGAAGGGCCGATTCCAGACCTTGGGGGACCTGCGGAAGCAGTGGACTGAGTCTGGAGTAGAAACATCCAGAGCCACCGTGCACAGGCGTGTGCAGAAAATGGGCTACAGGTGCCTCATTCCCCAGGTCAAGCCACGTTTGAACCAGAAACAGCGGCAGAAGCGCCTGACCTGGGCTACAGAGAAGCAGCACTGGACTGTTGCTCAGTGGTCCAAAGTACTGTTTTCGGATGAAAGCAAATTTTGCATGTCATTCGGAAATCAAGGTGCCAGAGTCTGGAGGAAGACTGGGGAGAAGGAAATGCCAAAATGCCTGAAGTCCAGTGTCAAGTACCCACAGTCAGTGATGGTCTGGGGTGCCATGTCAGCTGCTGGTGTTGGTCCACTGTGTTTTATCAAGGGCAGGGTCAATGCAGCTAGCTATCAGGAGATTTTGGAGCACTTCATGCTTCCATCTGCTGAAAAGCTTTATGGAGATGAAGATTTCATTTTTCAGCACGACCTGGCACCTGCTCACAGTGCCAAAACCACTGGTGAATGGTTTACTGACCATGGTATTACTGTGCTCAATTGGCCTGCCAACTCTCCTGACCTGAACCCCATAGAGAATCTGTGGGATATTGTGAAGAGAAAGTTGAGAGACACAAGACCCAACACTCTGGATGAGCTTAAGGCCGCTATCGAAGCATCCTGGGCCTCCATAACACCTCAGCAGTGCCACAGGCTGATTGCCTCCATGCCACGCCGCATTGAAGCAGTCATTTCTGCAAAAGGATTCCCGACCAAGTATTGAGTGCATAACTGAACATAATTATTTGAAGGTTGACTTTTTTTGTATTAAAAACACTTTTCTTTTATTGGTCGGATGAAATATGCTAATTTTTTGAGTTTAATTTTTATCATTACATTATGGAAAATAATGAACTTTATCACAATATGCTAATTTTTTCAGAAGAACCTGTATATATATATATATATATATATATATATATATATATATATATATATATATATATATATACAGTGTATCACAAAAGTGAGTACACCCCTCACATTTCTGCAGATATTTAAGTATATCTTTTCATGGGACAACACTGACAAAATGACACTTTGACACAATGAAAAGTAGTCTGTGTGCAGCTTATATAACAGTGTAAATTTATTCTTCCCTCAAAATAACTCAATATACAGCCATTAATGTCTAAACCACCGGCAACAAAAGTGAGTACACCCCTAAGAGACTACACCCCTAAATGTCCAAATTGAGCACTGCTTGTCATTTTCCCTCCAAAATGTCATGTGACTCGTTAGTGTTACTAGGTCTCAGGTGTGCATAGGGAGCAGGTGTGTTCAATTTAGTAGTACAGCTCTCACACTCTCTCATACTGGTCACTGAAAGTTCCAACATGGCACCTCATGGCAAAGAACTCTCTGAGGATCTTAAAAGACGAATTGTTGCGCTACATGAAGATGGCCAAGGCTACAAGAAGATTGCCAACACCCTGAAACTGAGCTGCAGCACAGTGGCCAAGATCATCCAGCGTTTTAAAAGAGCAGGGTCCACTCAGGGTGCATGTGCTCAGCGTCACATCCAACTGCTGTCTTTGAAAGATAGGCGCAGGAGTGCTGTCAGCATTGCTGCAGAGATTGAAAAGGTGGGGGGTCAGCCTGTCAGTGCTCAGACCATACACCGCACACTACATCAAATTGGTCTGCATGGCTGTCACCCCAGAAGGAAGCCTCTTCTGAAGTCTCTACACAAGAAAGCCCGCAAACAGTTTGCTGAAGACATGTCAACAAAGGACATGGATTACTGGAACCATGTCCTATGGTCTGATGAGACCAAGATTAATTTGTTTGGTTCAGATGGTCTCAAGCATGTGTGGCGGCAATCAGGTGAGGAGTACAAAGATAAGTGTGTCATGCCTACAGTCAAGCATGGTGGTGGGAATGCCATGGTCTGGGGCTGCATGAGTGCAGCAGGTGTTGGGGAGTTACATTTCATTGAGGGACACATGAACTCCAATATGTACTGTGAAATACTGAGCAGAGCATGATCCCCTCCCTCCGGAAACTGGGTCGCAGGGCAGTGTTCCAGCATGATAATGACTCCAAACACACCTCTAAGACGACCACTGCTTTATTGAAGAGGCTGAGGGTAAAGGTGATGGACTGGCCAAGCATGTCTCCAGACCTAAACCCAATAGAACATCTTTGGGGCATCCTCAAGCGGAAGGTGGAGGAGCGCAAAGTCTCGAATATCTGCCAGCTCCGTGATGTCGTCATGGAGGAGTGGAAAAGCATTCCAGTGGCAACCTGTGAAGCTCTGGTAAACTCCATGCCCAGGAGAGTTAAGGCAGTTCTGGGAAATAATGGTGGCCACACAAAATATTGACACTTCAGGAACATTCACTAAGGGGTGTACTCACTTTTGCTGCCGGTGGTTTAGACATTAATGGCTGTATATTGAGTTATTTTGAGGGAAGAATACATTTACACTGTTATATAAGCTGCACACAGACTACTTTTCATTGTGTCAAAGTGTCATTTTGTCAGTGTTGTCCCATGAAAAGATATACTTAAATATCTGCAGAAATGTGAGGGGTGTACTCACTTTTGTGATACACTGTATATATATATATACAGTGTATCACAAAAGTGAGTACACCCCTCACATTTCTGCAAATATTTCATTATATCTTTTCATGGGACAACACTATAGACATGAAACTTGGATATAACTTAGAGTAGTCAGTGTACAACTTGTATAGCAGTGTAGATTTACTGTCTTCTGAAAATAACTCAACACACAGCCATTAATGTCTAAATGGCTGGCAACATTAGTGAGTACACCCCACAGTGAACATGTCCAAATTGTGCCCAAAGTGTCAATATTTTGTGTGACTACCATTATTATCCAGCACTGCCTTAATCCTCCTGGGCATGGAATTCACCAGAGCTGCACAGGTTGCTACTGGAATCCTCTTCCACTCCTCCATGATGACATCACGGAGCTGGTGGATGTTAGACACCTTGAACTCCTCCACCTTCCACTTGAGGATGCGCCACAGGTGCTCAATTGGGTTTAGTCCATCACCTTTACCTTCAGCTTCCTCAGCAAGGCAGTTGTCATCTTGGAGGTTGTGTTTGGGGTCGTTATCCTGTTGGAAAACTGCCATGAGGCCCAGTTTTCGAAGGGAGGGGATCATGCTCTGTTTCAGAATGTCACAGTACATGTTGGAATTCATGTTTCCCTCAATGAACTGCAGCTCCCCAGTGCCAGCAACACTCATGCAGCCCAAGACCATGATGCTACCACCACCATGCTTGACTGTAGGCAAGATACAGTTGTCTTGGTACTTCTCACCAGGGCGCCGCCACACATGCTGGACACCATCTGAGCCAAACAAGTTTATCTTGGTCTCGTCAGACCACAGGGCATTCCAGTAATCCATGTTCTTGGACTGCTTGTCTTCAGCAAACTGTTTGCGGGCTTTCTTGTGCGTCAGCTTCCTTCTGGGATGACGACCATGCAGACCGAGTTGATGCAGTGTGCGGCGTATGGTCTGAGCACTGACAGGCTGACCTCCCACGTCTTCAACCTCTGCAGCAATGCTGGCAGCACTCGTGTCTATTTTTTAAAGCCAACCTCTGGATATGACGCCGAACACGTGGACTCAACTTCTTTGGTCGACCCTGGCGAAGCCTGTTCCGAGTGGAACCTGTCCTGGAAAACCGCTGTATGACCTTGGCCACCATGCTGTAGCTCAGTTTCAGGGTGTTAGCAATCTTCTTATAGCCCAGGCCATCTTTGTGGAGAGCAACAATTCTATTTCTCACATCCTCAGAGAGTTCTTTGCCATGAGGTGCCATGTTGAATATCCAGTGGCCAGTATGAGAGAATTGTACCCAAAACACCAAATTTAACAGCCCTGCTCCCCAATTACACCTGGGACCTTGACACATGACACCAGGGAGGGACAACGACACATTTGGGCACAATTTGGACATGTTCACTGTGGGGTGTACTCACTTACGTTGCCAGCTATTTAGACATTAATGGCTGTGTGTTGAGTTATTTTCAGAAGACAGTAAATCTACACTGCTATACAAGCTGTACACTGACTACTCTAAGTTATATCCAAGTTTCATGTCTATCTGGAGAACGCACTAAAATATCATCAATGTAAGCAATTGTGAATTGTCCCAACATATCTCTAAAAACGTCATTAATAATTTATTTTCTTTTCTTTCTGAGTCAGGGGATACATTTCAGACATAGGAACAATTGCGCCATCCACCAACTCTATGGTGCAATCATAGGGTGATAGGAAGGCAATTTAGTGTTAATTTAGTTTCACTGAATGCCTCCTTGAGGTCAGCATATTGAAAAGGGATGCCGCTCTTTGAATTAATTTCTTCAATAAAAGGTGATGCATGTAACGTGTTGTTGTAAATAGGTGTCTGTGTTTTTGCCAAATTAAATTTACAATTTGGTTCAGTTTTACTAGCCACATCCAGGCGTAACTAATTCGAGACCTGTCAAATCTAAACATCACCTAAGTAGAACCTGTTTAACAACATGAAGCAGCCTAAAAGGGCCCAAAAAGCAGCACATTATGTCACGTTCTAAAGAGATTAAAATACAGATGCAAAGGTAGGTAGCATGAGAAGGATTTAAAGCACACAAGCAAGTCCACCTATAAGTAATAAGGGACAAATACTTGTTCATAGCACTGTACATTGTAAAAAAAAAAAAAAAAAAAAAAAAGCAGTTTATTTGTATATAGTATTTAAATACCGAGAAATATTGTTAACTAAAAAATATGATAAATAATTGTGTGATTATTTATGATTTTCAGGAACAAAGGTGGGCAGGATTTTCCCTGAGAACTATGCTGATCAGGTATGCAGTGCTTTTATAATGTTTGTATTGGTGCACACATTTATGATTGAAGTTGTGACAGTTTTATCACTGGTACCAATTGAAACTTATAAGAGTGGCCATTATAATATTGTATGGTGAACAGAGCAGCTATATGAACAACGTTTGGCTGTTCATCCAGAGAGAGAGCTGGAAAGGGACCTCATAACTGATGCAATTACGACCTCTGCTGGCTGATTGATGGCGTCTGCACAGAGTAGAGGAATAATGCTATCACGATGTGGCTGTCCATGCAGAAGGCTGATCTGTATATGAACTTGCCTTGTGCAGGTGAAAAGATGCAGTCGGCTACTGTGCATGTGTCAGATCGCTCTCCTCAGTCGGGGCGGGGGTCAGCACCAGCATAACACAATTGGGTAAAAATTGGACGTGCTAAAAATCAGGAGAAAAAGGGAGAAAATGCATTAAAAAATATATGGACATTAAACAATACTGGGTATTATTAGTTAGGGTAAAGGTACATGAAAACTTCGTGGAGATATTTGTTCCCTTAAACTCGATGTTTCCCTTAAATTCAAAGTTTAGCCTTTTTTTTTGTTTTTTAAAGAAAATGTATTTATTTAATTTCAATTTAACAATGAACAGCAGCTTTGTTCAGCGCTTGACTTGAGCGGTGCGGTGAAATGTCATCAAAGTGCGCTTATGAGACGAATCTGCATTTGTGTAGAGTAACACTCAAATCCACTCTGAAAGCATCCACATACATCTGTTTAGCTGTATTTTTCTTACTGTTTCACTTTTTAACTTGAGTTATTAACTTACCATAAAAAAAATAAATAAAGCTTAACATAGTTTAATGTATTAAAAGAACGACACAGAAACACTAAACTTCTCTTAATTATTACTGCTCATAAGTACTTTCAACTAATGAAATTCCTCGCTCATTGTTTTAGTTCAATGTCACGTTAAGTTTTGTGTATTGCCAAAAAAAAGGAGAAAAGCGCCTTTACTGAACACTATATTCCAAGATCAAGCATCTCCATGATTAAAAAGCGTAAGGAAACAATAAAGAAGTAAAGGTAAAGTGCAGGTTTTATTGTATTTTTATACTGATTTTTAACAGTTTTTTTAATTGTGTTTCAGTGTTTCTTCATACTATACTTATGTTATTTTTAGTGTATAAGTGTCAAAAGCAACCACATTATTTAACATTAGCCTAAATTATATGCAGTTCCACGGGACCATGGAACATATTAACAGGTTTCCTATACATCCTTATTGGGAAAAATACCTTAAAACTCAACGGCTTTAAATCTTGCCAGTCCATCTGACCAATTGACGTTGAATTTCAAGGTACCACTGTATACAGTATACTGGTGCTGGTCATAAAATTAGAATATCATGAAAAAGTTGATTTATTTCAGTAATTCCATTCAAAAAGTGAATTAATAGAGAGGCGAAGGGAAGGAAAAGATGTTGTAGAAAAAAGTGTACAAGCAATAGGGATAACCGCACCCTGGAGAGGATTGTGAAACAAAACCCATTCAAAAATGTGGGGGAGATTCACAAAGAGTGGACTGCAGCTGGAGTCAGTGCTTCAAGAACCACCACGCACAGACGTATGCAAGACATGGGTTTCAGCTGTCGCATTCCTTGTGTCAAGCCACTCTTGAACAAGAGACAGCGTCAGAAGCGTCTCGCCTGGGCTAAAGACAAAAAGGACTGCTGAGTGGTCCAAAGTTATGTTCTCTGATGAAAGTAAATTTTGCATTACCTTTGGAAATCAAGGTCCCAGAGTCTGGAGGAAGAGAGAAGAGGCACAGAATCCATGTTGCTTGAGGTCCAGTGTAAAGTTTCCACAGTCAGTGATGGTTTGGAGTACCATGTCATCTGCTGGTGTTCGTCCACTGTGTTTTCTGAGGTCCAAGGTCAACACAGCCGTCTACCAGGAAGTTTTAGAGCACTTCATGCTTCCTGCTGTTGACCAACTTTATGGAGATGCAGATTTCATTTTCCAACAGGACTTGGCACCTGCACACAGTGCCAAAGCTACCAGTACCTGGTTTAAGGACCATGGTATCCCTGTTCTTAATTGGCCAGCAAACTCGCCTGAAAATCTAGAAAACCCCTAGAAAATCTATGGGGTATTGTGAAGAGGAAGATGCGATATGCCAGACCCATTAATTCAGAAGAGCTGAAGGCCACTATGAGAGCAACCTGGGCTCTCATAACACCTGAGCAGTGCCACAGACCGATGGACTCCATGCCACGCCGCATTGCTGCAGTAATCCAGGCAAAAGGAGCCCCAACTAAGTATTGTGCTGTACATGCTCATACTTTTCATGTTCATACTTTTCAGTTGGCCAACATTTCTAAAAATCCTTTTTTTTGTATTGGTCTTAAGTAATATTCTAATTTTCTGAGATACTGAATTTGGGGTTTTCACTAGTTGTCAGTTATAATCATCAACATTAAAAGAAATAAACATTTGAAATATATCAGTCTGTGTGTAATGAATGAATATAATATACAATGGAATTGAATTGAATGGAATTACTGAAATAAATCAACTTTTTCAACTTTATATATATATATATATATATATATATATATATATATATATATATATATATATATATATATATATATACAGTATATATACAGGGGTTGGACAATGAAACTGAAACACCTGTCATTTTAGTGTGGGAGGTTTCATGGCTAAATTGGACCAGTCTGGTGGCCAATCTTCATTAATTGCACATTGCACCAGTAAGAGCAGAGTGTGAAGGTTCAATTAGCAGGGTAAGAGCACAGTTTTGCTCAAAATATTGCAATGCACACAACATTATGGGTGACATACCAGAGTTCAAAAGAGGACAAATTGTTGGTGCACGTCTTGCTGGCGCATCTGTGACCAAGACAGCAAGTCTTTGTGATGTATCAAGAGCCACGGTATCCAGGGTAATGTCAGCATACCACCAAGAAGGACAAACCACATCCAACAGGATTAACTGTGGACGCAAGAGGAAGCAGTCTGAAAGGGATGTTCGGGTGCTAACCCGGATTGTATCCAAAAAACATAAAACCACGGCTGCCCAAATCATGGCAGAATTAAATGTGCACCTCAACTCTCCTGTTTCCACCAGAACTGTCCGTCGGGAGCTCCACAGGGTCAATATACACGGCCGGGCTGCTATAGCCAAACCTTTGGTCACTCGTGCCAATGCCAAATGTCGGTTTCAATGGTGCAAGGAGCGCAAATCTTGGGCTGTGGACAATGTGAAACATGTATTGTTCTCTGATGAGTCCACCTTTACTGTTTTCCCCACATCCGGGAGAGTTACGGTGTGGAGAAGCCCCAAAGAAGCGTACCACCCAGACTGTTGTATGCCCAGAGTGAAGCATGGGGGTGGATCAGTGATGGTTTGGGCTGCCATATCATGGCATTCCCTTGGCCCAATACTTGTGCTAGATGGGCGCGTCACTGCCAAGGACTACCGAACCATTCTGGAGGACCATGTGCATCCAATGGTTCAAACATTGGATCCTGAAGGCGGTGCCGTGTATCAGGATGACAATGCACCAATACACACAGCAGACTGGTGAAAGATTGGTTTGATGAACATGAAAGTGAAGACGCACGCTGAGACGCTAGCCTAGTAGTTTGTTTGTAGCCTTTAGCTAAATAACTTTTTATATACGTATGTTTTAAACATATAATTTATACGTTAATCTTCCGTGTGTTGTTGATTTAGTTTTATTTTGTTTATCGTAAAAAAGCGCTTGTGTTTACTAACGTAAATTCGTGCTGTGTTGGAAACTAGGAAACTTCTGCTACCGGCATCCGAACGAAGCCCGGTTTTGTTTGTTTTTGTACTTCAGCGCATAAACATCATAATTATCCAGAATTAAAACCGTTTTCGGTCCGCACGAAGCGCGTTTGTGTTTGGTTGTGTTCTGTATTTCAGCTCTTAAAACACCTTTGTTTTGTGAGGAGTTATAACCGTTTCTGTTCGTAGGAAGCGCGTTTATTTGTTTTGTACACCAGCGCATAACACCGTTTTCCTTTAGAATTACAGCCGCTTTTGTCCGAACGAAGCACGTTTGTGTTGGTTCGGTTGGTGGTTTTTGTATTCCAGCTCATCATCGCCTGTTTCATCCGGAATTAAAGCCGTTCTTCTGTGACTACCAGCAGAAGCGCCGGTGAATCCAACATAAACATCATCTCCAACTCATCTTGTAAAGCTAAGTATATTTCTTTGTTGTTATGGCCCCAGCAGGAGCGCTGTATCCATGTTCCGAGTGTAATATGTTCAGTTATTCCTTCTCCGTGTTTAGTGATAACTTTACATGTGATAAGTGTAGATTAGTGGTTAGTCTAACGGAGAAGATCTCAGTGTTAGAAGGGCGCATTCGGGCGTTAGAACAGACTACTACTAGTGAGTGCTTAGATTCAGCTGTAGCAGTCCCGAATGCCAGCAGTTCAGGTACAGAACCCCAGACTCCGGCATTAGAGCCCTCACAGCGGGGCGACTGGGTGACGTCTCGGCGACATAGTCGTAGGGAAAAGCACCGACCATCTCAGTTGCACGTGTCCAACAGGTTTTCCCCACTCAGTGAGCCACCCGCTGAGAAGCCTGTTAATGTAAGTGCTCTGGTTATAGGAGATTCTCAGCTCCGACACGTGCGTATTGCAACCCCCATAGAGACACCAGCAACCATAGTCACTTGTATTCCGGGGGCAAGGGCGCCTGACATCAGAGCAAACCTGAAAGTGCTGGCTAATGCTAATCGTAGATTTTCGAAGATTGTTATCCACGTCGGCACTAATGATGTTCGTTTACGGCAGTCTGAGGTTACTAAGAGTAATGTTAAAGAGGTGTGTGAGTTAGCTAGGTCGATGTCTGAGGCAGTAGTGTGCTCTGGCCCCTTACCGATTCGACCCAGTGGCGAAACCTACAGCAGGTTGTTGTCGCTGAACCGCTGGATGTCTAAATGGTGCTCAGAAAACTGCATCGATTTTGTAGATAACTGGTCCACCTTTGAGGGAAGGCCTGGTCTTTTGAAGCGGGATGGTGTCCACCCCACGTGGGAGGGTGCTGCTCGCATTTCTTGCAGCATAGGTGACAGGCTTTACCACCGCGTTAGTGTAGCGGCAGATAGTGTTAAATGACTATCCAGAGCCAAGACCAGGCAGCAGACTAACAGGCCTAACCGACTGTCTGCGAGTCGCCATCGGACGTCACCCGGAATCCTTAGGTCACAAACCATTGAGACTGTGTCTGTTTACCGTGGCAGGTGTAAGCCAAAACAAAATCAAAAAGTATGTCATAATAACTTAATTAAAATTAATCTAAATGAGCATCATGAAAACCCTAGTAAAGTTAAACTAAAGTTAGGACTTCTAAACATCAGGTCACTTGCATGCAAAACAGTAATTGTAAATGAAATAATTACAGATAATTGTCTTAGTGCCCTGTGTTTAACCGAGACCTGGGCTAGACCTGATGAGTATCTAAGTTTAAATGAAGCATCTCCTCCGGGTTACAGTTATGAACATAAGCCACGTCTTAGCGGTCGTGGTGGAGGAATAGCCGCAATTTATGATAAAGACATAGGTCTTACTGTAAAATCATCTCCCATAACAAACTCGTTTGAAGTTCTTATCTCTGACATAACCAATAAATGTTCATCTGATAAAAATAGTATGTTTAAACTGGTTACTGTTTATCGACCCCCTGGTCCTTACTCAGAATTTCTTAACGAATTTGCCGATTTTCTTTCTAAATTAGTCTTATCAACTAAGAAAGCTTTAATTGTTGGTGACTTTAATATTCATTATGAGGATAAGTGTAATCCACTCAAAATTGCGTTTGATTCTATTTTAGAATCCTTAGGCATCACCCAAAATGTAACAGGACCCACTCACCGCTGTAAACATACCTTAGATTTAATACTTACTTATGGTATAAACATAGACAACCTGGAAATTATACCACAGAATGACTTAATCTCTGATCACTCCCTACTAATATATGAAGTGTCCCTGTCCAATAATATACAGCAACCAAATCGTTTTAAATGTAAGCGCACTATTACATCTGCAACTGCAGCAGCGTTCATAAACTGCCTACCAGAATTACCAAATATATCAGCATCAGAACCTAAAGAACTAGATCAGGCAACTCAAAACCTAGAGACCGTACTGCGCACAACCTTAGATAACGTAGCCCCACTCAAAACTAAACTGATTAGGGAGAAAAAACTTGCTCCTTGGTACAATGACCACACATGCGCACTTAAACAAGCAGCACGGAAATTAGAACGTAAGTGGCGTCACACTACACTGGAGGTGTATAAGATTGCTTGGAAAGATGCTCTAACTGAGTATAAACATGCACTTATAAAAGCTAAATCTTTATATTATTCATCCCTAATAGAGAAAAATAAAAACAATCCTAGATTCCTTTTTGAGACAGTGTCCAAATTAACTAAAAACGTCAATGAAACTGAATCTAATATACCGCCTGACTGTACCAGTGATGATTTTTTAAAATTCTTTAATGACAAGATAGAAAAAATACGACTTCAGAGTCAGAGTGTGTCACTTGCCAATGTTAAGTATGGACTCACTCCGAGCAGCATTGGTGATAATAGTAACGAGTTAATCCAACTAAATTCCTTTAATCCAATCTCCCAAAATGAACTAACTGTGTTGATTAAATCATCGAAGTCATCATCGTGTATACTCGATCCTGTTCCAACTCGTTTACTTAAAGATTTACTCCCAGCTATTGTAGAGCCCCTGCTTACATTAATCAATGCATCCCTTAGCCTTGGGTACGTACCTAAATTGTTTAAAAGTGCTGTTATTAAACCCCTGATTAAAAAACCTAATCTTGATCCACATGTTTTATCTAATTATAGGCCAATTTCAAACCTTCCTTTTGTCTCAAAGATATTAGAAAAAGTCGTTTCCAAACAGCTATGTTCTTATTTGAATGAAAATTGTATTCATGAAAAATTTCAATCAGGATTTAGACCCAACCATAGTACCGAAACCGCATTAATTAGAGTAGTTAACGAGTTGTTAATGTCTTCTGATAATGGATGTGTCTCTTTTCTTGTTCTATTAGATCTTAGTGCAGCGTTTGATACGGTCGATCATAACATTTTACTGGAGAGGCTAGAAAATACAGTAGGTGTTAAAGGACTCGCACTCTCTTGGTTTCAATCATATTTGACTGACCGCTCTCAATTCGTTTATGTAAATAATAAATGCTCAGAAACTACAAAAGTAAAGTGTGGTGTTCCACAGGGGTCGGTACTTGGACCGCTATTATTTACACTCTATATGCTTCCACTAGGTGAAATTATTCATAAACATGGCATAAACTTTCACTGCTATGCAGATGACACACAGCTGTATATATCAGCCAAACCAAATGATACTGACACAATCAGTAAGATAGAAGATTGTGTAAACGACATAAAAAACTGGATGTCGTGTAATTTTCTTTTACTTAATTCAGATAAAACTGAGGTTTTACTTGTTGGCTCTAAAGCTGCAAGAGACAAGTTGTCTAACCTGGTGCTAAACTTAAACACGTTCTCTGTTACTCCCAGCCCAGATGTAAAAAACTTAGGTGTCACAATAGATTCAGATCTCTCCTTTGATACACACATTAATAATATTACTAGAGTTGCTTTCTATCATTTGCGTAATATCTCTAAAATAAGAAATATACTATCTGTTAATGACGCCGAAAAACTGATCCATGCGTTTATAACTTCTCGGTTAGATTATTGTAATGCTCTTCTAACTGGATGCTCTGGTAGATCCTTAAACAAACTCCAGTTAGTTCAAAATGCAGCAGCTCGAGTGCTAACTAGAACTAAAAAATTTGATCATATCACTCCTGTTCTATCATCTCTACACTGGCTGCCAGTTAAATTTCGCATTGATTACAAAATACTTTTACTAACCTATAAAGCGCTACATGGTCTGGCTCCACAGTATCTGAGTGAACTTATTAATTACTACAATCCAGCACGTCCACTTCGTTCACAAGATGCAGGGTTACTTATAGTTCCTAAAATTAAAAAGACCAAAGCTGGTGGAAGAGCATTTTCTTACAAAGCTCCACAACTCTGGAATAATCTTCCTGCCTCTGTTCGGGATTCGGACACAGTCTCAATGTTTAAGTCTAAACTGAAAACATATTTATTTTCTCAGGCTTTTGATTAGTATAGACAAAGGCGCAGAGCTTGGGGGTTCTTGGTCATAGAAACTTGTGGTGATCAGGGATGTTGGGTCGCTGTCGTTCTGCCTCTCTTGTCCAATCACTCTGGTTTGGGTAGGAGAGGTGGGCGCTGATGTCCTGTGAAAGCCTTCATGACCTTGTTACCTGCTCGCTCTCCCTTTTAGTTATGCTGTAATAATTAGGGCTGCCGGAGTCTAAAACTCTCTGTAAAACTGTTTGTCAACTAGCATTGTACATTATTAACTACATTCTCTGTTGTTTTACCCCGAGGGCATTCTGATGGAAACCTGTTTACCCGCCGAGGTTAAGGATTAAAGTCGAGACTGCCGGGACAACGATGCTGCTCCTGTCAGATGTGACGGGTCTGGAGTAATTGCAACGACAAGAAATCACTACAGACTTTATTGAAGACTAGAGTGGATAACAACTCTATTATTATTTAATTGTTTATTTATCTATTTATTACCACTGGATGACTTTTAGATCATTCAATTCTGTGTTTGTATGATTTGTGTAAATCGTGTATTTATTTAAAGTATCCTCCAGACCACCCAAGAAGGATGGGCCCTGTTGAGTCTGGTTCCTCTCAAGGTTTCTTCCTGTAATTTTCAGGGAGTTTTTCCTTGCCACAGTCGCCCTCGGCTTGCTCAACAGGGGTTTTTGTATCTGTTGGTCCTGGATTTTGTAAAGTTGCTTTGAGACAATGTATATTGTAAAAAGCGCTATATAAATAAAGTTGACTTGACTTGACTTGAAGTTGAACATCTCCCATGGCCTGCACAGTCACCAGATCTAAATATTATTGAGCCACTTTGGGGTGTTTTGGAGAAGCGAGTCAGGAAACGTTTTCCTCCACCAGCATCACGTAGTGACCTGGCCACTATCCTGCAAGAAGAATGGCTTAAAATCCCTCTGACCACTGTGCAGGACTTGTATATGTCATTTCCAAGACGAATTGACGCTGTATTGGCCGCAAAAGGAGGCCCTACACCATACTAATAAATTATTGTGGTCTAAAACCAGGTGTTTCAGTTTCATTGTCCAACCCCTGTATATATACTGTATAATTGACAAAGAAGTAGTTTTTTAGAAGTTAAAAATGTCATTTAAACTCAACAACTATTTCTTAAGAGTTCAGGAGTGTTTATGGTCATTTTAGCTATTTTAGTACATACTAAAGCAAAATAATGTTTCTCCAGGACCATGGTGCAACGCAGAATGCAGAAGTGCAAACAGCACATTATACACAGTGCAGATTACATAAAACAGTATAATAAATACTAGGACCTACAATAAGTACAATAAAAAGAGACATTTTCTAACCTTAAAAAGTAAAGGGGCATGACCAAAAGACAAGTGTAATGTTGGCCAGTAAATGTCAAGTATATAATATACTATATATACTAATATACTTCTCTTTTAATCCAAATGTGAGGAGCAGTAGAATATACTACATATTTTGATATACAAGTAACAGTGTATGAATTGTATATTAGCAGAGATATTAAAGCATACTGTGCAAAAATGCAAGTGATAATATAGTTGTATGTATTTTTTGAGCTGTCAGAATCCATGGTGCAAGACTGTGTTGGTTTGGTGTGTTTGTGTTTGTTTGAGTGAGTTGATAATGTTGGTGATTGGTAATGTAACATGAGGAATTGGTCAGGTGAGGGTAGCATCAGTGGGGGGAGCATCAGTGCCTTACATGGGTGCCTTACATATGTGTAAAGGTAGTATTGGGATTTAAACACATCAAGTCTTGGTTCTAAGTTCGTGGTTACTTAAGCAAGACAATGCCAGGGCTTATTCTGCATGCGCTACAGCAGTGTGACGTCATAGGCACAAGGTGCATGTGCCTAAAGAATGGTAACATTTCTCCCAACAAAATTCTTCTAAATGTGTTGCAGGGATCACTTTCACTATTTGTTTATATTTACAAAACACAAAGTTGGTCATTAAAAACTCTGTCATCTTTTTAGTTAAATAAAGGTCAAGCAAATCACATAATCAGGTTTTTATTCCATTTTACAAAATGTACCAAATTTCCAGAAATGAGTTTTGTATATCGTTTGAACAATGAACAACAGATCTATTAAACGTTAAATTAACAAACAGCTGTTTTGTGTCAATATATGTAGCATGACCATATTGCAATCTGCACATGCAGGTCTGTGTGAGTTTATTTTTTATTTTTCTTTTATAATTTCTTTTTGTAAAGGTGTGAATATTTTCTGATATTATCAAAAAATCAAGTTTTTGGGTGTTATTTTGTTCCAAGGCTTCTTTTGGCACAGTAATTTTGCCATTTGTGAACGTTAATTTTGTATTGTAGTGCTTGACAAAGATTTGCCAAAGTAATCTTTTGCCCATGCAGTGTTGAGGGTCTGGGATCATGGATGTTCAGTTTAGACTTGTGCCCTTGGCCTTTATGCACTGAAATTCCTCCAGATTCCTTGAATCGAATTTGTTTACAAACTGGAGATTCATATTTGCGTTTCAAAGACTCTGCTTTTTGTGGATACTGCTGTAGTACCAAGATGTTCATGTTCATCTCACTGCTCTACGTTACTGCCGCATTTACGATGTTATTTGTTTTTTTATCAAAAGACATGTGACTTGTTTGATGTTTAATATGTTGGACAATGAAGTTGAAAATGAAAATGAGGGTAATATGATATTTGACCTGACATTTTCAATAAACCATAGTTGTAAAATGTCTTGCTGTTAAATGTTTTCAAAGATTTTAAGGTGGTCTACATAACTTGGAGTATGCAGATGTCTGCTTGAGCTCTGATTAGTAAAAACATTCTGCACATGTTCTACAAATAAAAGAAAAAAATGATTATATAACCACATGGGCAAGGGATTACTTTGGCAAATCTTTGTCAAGCACTACAATACGGAGTTACAAGCACAAATGCCACTTAAAACTTTACTGTGCAAAAAGAAGCCTTATGTTAACCATGTCTAGAAGCGGCGTCAATTTCTCTGGGCTTGGAGGCATCTAGAATGGACCATCACACAGTGGAAACATGTACTGTGGTCAGATGAATCAGCATTCCAGGTCTTTTTTGGAAAAAAATGGATGCCGTGTGCTCTGGACCAAAGACGAAAAGGACCATCCAGACTGTTATCAGCAACAAGTCCAAAAGCCAGGGTCTGTCATGGTATAGGGCTGTTCAGTGCCCTTGGCAAAGGTAATTTACACTTCTGTGATGGCAGCACCAATGCAGAAAAGTACATTGCAATCTTAGAGCAATATATGCTGCCTTTAAGACATCATGTTTCCCAGGTACGTCCATGCATTTTTAAACAAGACAATGCAAAACCACATGCTGCACACATTTAATGCCTTTTTTGAGCTGTTCAGAGGAGCTTGTGTGCTTTGGATTTTTATGATTTTCTGTATGATGTATTTAACTGTATGATAATTATCACAAACACTTGGCTGAGCTGCTTTGTTGTTGACACTGCTTTTAATTGAGGAATTAATATAGGGAATTTGAGTACGAGCAAAGGTTGAGGTTTGCGTATCTACATTCACAACAGCTGGTGCACAGTCACAGACGTTTTAGAAAAATACTGTTCACCGGCTCTGGAGTTTTTTTTTATAGCAGTGTACATTTTTCCACAAGCTAAAGCTAGTGCTGAGCAGGCTTGATGACAACACGACATCACAACCTGATGTAATTGTGTTTAAGAGAGGCTATATTGTCATTTCAGCTATATACAAGTACATATTGAAATGAAACGACGTTCCTCCAGGACCAGGGTGCAACATAGAACAAAAGTGCAATACTGTATAATATACACAGTGCAAATAAACAACAGTACAATAAATATAAAAAGGCCTACAATAAATACAAAAAGACATTTCTAATCTAAAAAGTAATTAAGGAAGACAAGACTAGAGACAAGTGCTGGTCAGTACATGGTACTAAGTAAAGGATGGGTAAGGTAGAAAACATATTCTGATATGCAGTTGGCAGCGTAGGGTTTTTATAGCAGCGGAGATTGTGTGTGCGTGTGCGTGTGTGTGTGTGTGCGCGCAAGTGCGGGTGTGTGTGTGCGCAAGTGCGGGTGTGTGTGTGTGTGTGCGCAAGTGCGTGTGTGAGTGAGTGTCTGTGCATGTGTACGAGTGTGTGTATTCTGTGTGTGGGTGTGACTGAGTGTTTGCATGAGTGTAACTCTGTCGGTATGTGTGTGTGTGTCAGAGTCCATCATGTATGTACACTACCGGTCAAAATTTTAGAACACCCCAATTGAAATTTATGCAGTTTAATGTCTTATTGTACTCTGAAATGAAAGCATGGAACAAAAAAATCCAATTAATGTTAAAAAAAAGAAATGATGGAATCAATTTATAAACCAAAATGTATTCTAAACTTGACTCATCAAAGTAGCCACCTTTGGCAGATATAACAGCTGAACACACTTGTGGCATTCTTTCTATAATGGAAACCAAATATTCTTCATAAAGTTATTCCCAACTCTGTTGCAGATATTCCCATAAATGTGTGGCACTTGTAGGCTGCTTTGCTTTCACTCTTCTGTCCAGTTCATCCCAAACCAGCTCGATGGGGTTTAAGTCTGGAGACTGTGCTGGGCACTCAAGCTTACTCACTGTTTTCAAGCTTACCATCCTGTTCTTTTTTTCCTAAGGTAGTTCTGGCAAAGCTTGGACTTATGTTTTGGGTCATTATCTTGCTGTAGGATGAACCCCTGACCAACTAGGCGCATACCAGAGGGTACTGCATGGTGCTGCAGAATGCTGTGGTAGCCGTTTTGGTTCAGGGTGCCTCTCACTGTACAAGTCACCGACCCTGGATCCAGCGAAACAGCCCCAGACCATCACGTTTCCTCCTCCATGTTTGATAGTTGATGTCACACACTGAGGAACCATCCTTTCGCCTATTCTACGGCATACAAAAATCCTGCGTGATGAACCAAAGATTTCAAAGATTTTTTGATTCACCAGTCCATAACACCTTCCAGTCTTCAATAGTCCATTGGCAGTGTTTCATGGCTCAGGCAAGCCTCTTTTTCTTGTTCTGACGTCTTAGCAATGGCTTTCTTGCTGCAACTCGACCTGTCAAACCTGCAACTCGAAGTCTTCTCTTCACAGTTGAAACTGAGACCTGCTTACTACGACCAATATTAAGCTGTGCTTGAAGCTGCTGTCCTGTGAGCCGCCTATCACGCAAGCTGTTGACTCTCAGAAACTTGTCTTCTGATTCTACTTTTATGCAGACAGAGGGGGTTGTAAGTAATCAAGAAAAGTTGGAACACCCCTAGGAATTGGTAGCACCAGCTTTTAAGGCTTGATCAACCTCCATTGCTGCAGAACAGCTTTAATATGTTAACCCATTTCTTGTTCCCTGAAAAAGGCCTTTTTGTATAATTCTGAAATGTACATAATTTGTTAGTTTTGGGTAACCCTACATTTTTTTTAAAACCTCGGGCAGTTCAGCACTTACCTTTGTACCATTTCAAGCTATTCATTGGACTTAAACTGCTTGAGTTTCAATAAACTGGAAAAATTGGGGTGTTCTAAAACTTTTGACCGGTAGTGTATATGTGTGTGTCTTAGAGTCCATCGTGTATGTATGTATGTGTGTGTGTGTGTGTCAGAGTCCCATCATGTATGTATGTGTGTGTCAGAGTCCATCGTGTGTGTCAGAGTCCATCATGTATGTGTGTGTGTCAGAGTCCATCGTGTATGTATGAGTGTGTGTGTGTGTGTGTGTGTGTGTGTGTGTCAGTGTGTCAGAGTCCATCATGTATGTATGAGTGTGTGTGTCAGAGTTCATCGTGTGTGTGTGTGTCTGAGTCCATCAGTTCAGACTAGAGTTCAGGAGTCTGGTGGCTTGTGTTATGAAGCTGTTGCACAGTCTAGTTGTGTTTGTGCGAATGCTGCGGTACCTTCTCCAGATGGCAGGAGAGTAAAAAGTCCATGCGATGGATGTGATGTGTGTGTGTGTGTGTATCTCCACAATGCTAAGAGCTTTGCGGATGCACCGTTTGTTAAAAATGTTCGTAAGAGATGGAAGAGAGACCCCGATGATCTTTTCAGCTGTCCTCACTATTCGCTGGAGAGACTTATAACAGGGGACTTTAACCCTGCTGATATAAAATCAGTCATGCTGTGCCATGCCATCTGCAGTGACTGCACTGTTAATGCCCAGAAACTGGCTATTGAACTTTATTCTATAACGGACTCCCACAAAGTTGAATCACTTCATCTGGGCACATAGCTTGATGTGGAGATACAGAGTTGGGCGTTCCCTCTTCCCATAAATGGCCTCTTTGAATCCCCGTTAAAACCAGCATTTTTCTTTATTAAGGATCTGTTTATCATCTTCATTAAATGAGTGGCCGCTGACTTGTAGGTAAGTGTAAAGAGTCCGTGCCTAAAGGGGTAGATCTTATATGCTTTGTGTCCAGATAAACTGATTTAACATGGTGGGATTGTGTACCTGGATCATTGAGCATACCTCAATATATACAGTGGATATAAAAAGTTTACACACCCCTGTTAGAATGCCAGGTTTAGTGATGTAAAAAAATGAGACCAGGATAAATCATTTCAGAACTTTTACCACCTTTAATGTGACCTATAACCTGTACATCTCAATTGAAAAACAAACTGAAATCTTTAGGGGGAAGAAGTAACAAATAAAAAAATAAAATTATGTGGTTGCATAAGTGTGCACACCCTCTTATAACTGGGGAAGTGGCTGTGTTCAGAATGAACCAATCACATTCAAACTCATGTTAAATAGGAATCAGTAGACACCTGCCATCATTTAAAGTGCCTCTGATTAACCCCAAATAAGTTCTAGTTGTTCTAGTAGGCTTTTCCTGACATTTTCTTAGTCATGTCTTACAGCAAAAGTCATGGTCCGCAGAGAGCTCCCAAAGCATCAGAGGGATCTTATTGTCAAAAGGCATCAGTCTGGAGAAGGGTACAAAATAATTTCCAAGGCATTAGATATACCATGGAACACAGTGAAGACAGTCATCATCAAGTGGAGAAAATATAGGACAACGGTGACATTGCCAAGAACAGGACGTCCCTCCAAAATTGATGAAAAGACAAGAAGAAAACTGGTCAGGGAGGCTACCAAGAGGCCTACAGCTACATTAAAGGAGTTGCAGGAATTTCTGGCACGTACTGGCTGTGTACTACATGTGACAACAATATCCCGTATTCTTCATATGTCTGGGCTATGGGGTAGGGTGGCAAGACGGAAGCCTCTTCTTACAAAAAAAAAAACATCAAAGCCCGACAATTTTGCAAAAACGCATTTGAACTCGCCTAAAAGCATGTGGGAAAATGTGTTATGGTCTGATGAAACCAAGGTTGAACTTTTCGGCCATAATTCCAAAAGGTATGTTTGGCGCAAAAACAACACTGCACATCACCAAAAGAACACCATACCCACAGTGAAGCATGGTGGTGGCAGCATCATGCTGTGGGGCTGTTTTTCTTCAGCTGGTACTGGGGCCTTAGCCAAGGTGGAGGGAATTATGAACAGTTCCAAATACCAGTCGATGTTGGCACAAAACCTTCAGGTTTCTGCTAGAAAGCTGAAGATGAAGAGGAACTTCATCTTTCAGCATGACAACGACCCAAAGCATACATCCAAATCAACCAAAGAATGGCTTCACCAGAAGAAGATTAAAGTTTTGGAATGGCCCAGCCAGAGCCCAGATCTGAATCCGATTGAAAATCTGTGGGGTAATCTGAAGAGGGCTGTACACAGGAGATGCCCCTGCAATCTGACAGATTTGGAGCGTTTTTGCAAAGAAGAGTGGGCAAATATTGCTAAGTCAAGATGCGCCATGCTGATAAATTCCTACCCAAAAAGACTGAGTGCTGTAATAACATCAAAAGGTGCTTACACAACAAAGTATTAGTGTAAGGGTGTGCACACTTATGCAACCACATTATTTTAGTTTTTTATTTGTTACTTCTTCCCCCTAAAGATTTCAGTTTGTTTATCAATTGAGATGTACAGGTTATAGGTCACATTAAAGGTGGTAAAAGTTCTGAAATTATTTATCTTGGTCTCATTTTTTTACATCACTAAACCTGGCATTTTAACAGGGGTGTGTAAACTTTTTATATCCACTGTATATCATAGACTAAACTCAAAGAGTGGGGCCAAAAAGTATTGTCAGCCACTGATTGTGCAAGTTCTCCTACTTAGAAAGATGAGAGAGGTATGTAATTTTCATCATAGGTACACTTCAACTATGAGAGACAAAATGAGAAAAAAAGATCCAGGAAATCACATTGTAGGATTTTTAAAGAATTTATTTGTAAATTATGGTGGAAAATAAGTATTTGGTCAATAACAAAAGTTCAACTTAATACTTTGTAACATAACCTTTGTTGGCAATGACAGAGGTCAAACGTTTTCTGTAAGTCTTCACCAGGTTTGCACACACTGTAGCTGGTATTTTGGCCCATTCCTCCATGCAGATCTCCTCTAGAGCAGTGATTTTTTGGAGCTGTCACTGGGACTGCACAAATTTTCTATGGGGTTGAGGTCTGGAGACTGGCTAGGCCACTCCAGGACCTTGAAATGCTTTTTACGGAGCCACTCCTTCGTTGCCCGAGCGGTGTGTTTGGGATCATTGTCATACTGGAAGACCCAGCCACGTTCCATCTTCAATGCTCTCACTGATGGAAGGAGGTTTTGGGTTAAAATCTCACGATACATGGCCCCGTTCATTCTTCCCTTAACACGGATCAGTCGTCCTTTCCCTTTTGCAGAAAAACAGCCCCAAAGCATGATGTTTCCACCCCCATGCTTCACAGTAGGTATGGTGTTCTTGGGTTTTTCTTCTTCCTCCAAACACGACGAGTTGAGTTTTTACCAAGAAGTTCCATTTTAGTTTCATCTGACCACATGATATTCTCCCAATCCTCTTCTGGATCATCCATATGCTCTCTGACAAACTTCAGACGGGCCTGGACATGTACTGGCTTAAGCAGGGGGACACGCCTGGCACTGCAGGATTTGAGTCCCTCTCGGCATAGTGTGTTACTGATGGTAGCCTTTGTTACTTGGTCCCAGCTCTCTGCAGGTCATTCATCAGGTCCCTCTGTGTAGTTCTGGGATTTTTGCTCACCGTTCTCATGATCATTTTGACCCCACAGGATGAGATCTTGACCCCAAGGGAGATTATCAATGGTCTTGTATGTCTTCCATTTTCTTACAATTGCTCATACAGTTGATTTATTCACACCAACCTGCTTGCCTATTGTAGATTTACTCTTCCCAGCCTGGTGCAGGTCTACAATTTTCTTCCTGGTGTCCTTCGACAGCTCTTTGGTCTTGGCCATGGTTGAGTTTGGAGTCTGACTGTTTGAGGCTGTGGACAGGTGTCTTTTATACAGATAACAAGGTCAAACAGGTGCCATTAATACAGTACAGGTAATGAGTGGAGGACAGAAGAGCGTCTTAAAGAATAAGTTACAGGTCTGTGAGAGCCAGAAATCTTGCTTGTTTGTTATTGACGAAATACTTATTTTCCACCATAATTTACGAATAAATTATTTAAAAATCCTACAATGTGATTTCCTGGATTTTTTTTCTCATTTTGTCTCTCATACTTGAAGTGTAGATATGATGAAAATTACAGACCTCTCTCATCTTTCTAAGTAGGAGAACTTGCACAATCAGTGGCTGACTAAATACTTTTTGACCCCACTGTATATATATACAGTGTATCACAAAAGTGAGTACACCCCTCACATTTCTGCAGATATTTAAGTATATCTTTTCATGGGACAACACTGACAAAATGACACTTTGACACAATGAAAAGTAGTCTGTGTGCAGCTTATATAACAGTGTAAATTTATTCTTCCCTCAAAATAACTCAATATACAGCCATTAATGTCTAAACCACCGGCAACAAAAGTGAGTACACCCCTTAGTGAAAGTTCCTGAAGTGTCAATATTTTGTGTGGCCACCATTATTTCCCAGAACTGCCTTAACTCTCCTGGGCATGGAGTTTACCAGAGCTTCACAGGTTGCCACTGGAATGCTTTTCCACTCCTCCATGACGACATCACGGAGCTGGCGGATATTCGAGACTTTGCGCTTCTCCACCTTCCGCTTGAGGATGCCCCAAAGATGTTCTATTGGGTTTAGGTCTGGAGACATGCTTGGCCAGTCCATCACCTTTACCCTCAGCCTCTTCAATAAAGCAGTGGTCGTCTTAGAGGTGTGTTTGGGGTCATTATCATGCTGGAACACTGCCCTGCGACCCAGTTTCCGGAGGGAGGGGATCATGCTCTGCTTCAGTATTTCACAGTACATATTGGAGTTCATGTGTCCCTCAATGAAATGTAACTCCCCAACACCTGCTGCACTCATGCAGCCCCAGACCATGGCATTCCCACCACCATGCTTGACTGTAGGCATGACACACTTATCTTTGTACTCCTCACCTGATTGCCGCCACACATGCTTGAGACCATCTGAACCAAACAAATTAATCTTGGTCTCATCAGACCATAGGACATGGTTCCAGTAATCCATGTCCTTTGTTGACATGTCTTCAGCAAACTGTTTGCGGGCTTTCTTGTGTAGAGACTTCAGAAGAGGCTTCCTTCTGGGGTGACGGCCATGCAGACCAATCTGATGTAGTGTGCGGCGTATGGTCTGAGCACTGACAGGCTGACCCCCCACCTTTTCAATCTCTGCAGCAATGCTGACAGCACTCCTGCGCCTATCTTTCAAAGACAGCAGTTGGATGTGACGCTGAGCACGTGCACTCAGCTTCTTTGGACGACCAAAGCGAGGTCTGTTCTGAGTGGACCCTGCTCTTTTAAAACGCTGGATGATCTTGGCCACTGTGCTGCAGCTCAGTTTCAGGGTGTTGGCAATCTTCTTGTAGCCTTGGCCATCTTCATGTAGCGCAACAATTCGTCTTTTAAGATCCTCAGAGAGTTCTTTGCCATGAGGTGCCATGTTGGAACTTTCAGTGACCAGTATGAGAGAGTGTGAGAGCTGTACTACTAAATTGAACACACCTGCTCCCTATGCACACCTGAGACCTAGTAACACTAACAAATCACATGACATTTTGGAGGGAAAATGACAAGCAGTGCTCAATTTGGACATTTAGGGGTGTAGTCTCTTAGGGGTGTACTCACTTTTGTTGCCAGTGGTTTAGACATTAATGGCTGTATATTGAGTTATTTTGAGGGAAGAATAAATTTACACTGTTATATAAGCTGCACACAGACTACTTTTCATTGTGTCAAAGTGTCATTTTGTCAGTGTTGTCCCATGAAAAGATATACTTAAATATCTGCAGAAATGTGAGGGGTGTACTCACTTTTGTGATACACTGTATATATATACACAGTGTATCACAAAAGTGAGTACACCCCTCACATTTCTGCAAATATTTCATTATATCTTTTCATGGGACAACACTATAGACATGAAACTTGGATATAACTTAGAGTAGTCAGTGTACAGCTTGTATAGCAGTGTAGATTTACTGTCTTCTGAAAATAACTCAACACACAGCCATTAATGTCTAAATAGCTGGCAACATAAGTGAGTACACCCCACAGTGAACATGTCCAAATTGTGCCCAAATGTGTCGTTGTCCCTCCCTGGTGTCATGTGTCAAGGTCCCAGGTGTAAATGGGGAGCAGGGCTGTTAAATTTGGTGTTTTGGGTACAATTCTCTCATACTGGCCACTGGATATTCAACATGGCACCTCATGGCAAAGAACTCTCTGAGGATGTGAGAAATAGAATTGTTGCTCTCCACAAAGATGGCCTGGGCTATAAGAAGATTGCTAACACCCTGAAACTGAGCTACAGCATGGTGGCCAAGGTCATACAGCGGTTTTCCAGGACAGGTTCCACTCGGAACAGGCTTCGCCAGGGTCGACCAAAGAAGTTGAGTCCACGTGTTCGGCGTCATATCCAGAGCTTGGCTTTAAAAAATAAACACATGAGTGCTGCCAGCATTGCTGCAGAGGTTGAAGACGTGGGAGGTCAGCCTGTCAGTGCTCAGACCATACGCCGCACACTGCATCAACTCGGTCTGCATGGTCGTCATCCCAGAAGGAAGCTGACGCACAAGAAAGCCCGCAAACAGTTTGCTGAAGACAAGCAGTCCAAGAACATGGATTACTGGAATGCCCTGTGGTCTGACGAGACCAAGATAAACTTGTTTGGCTCAGATGGTGTCCAGCATGTGTGGCGGCGCCCTGGTGAGAAGTACCAAGACAACTGTATCTTGCCTACAGTCAAGCATGGTGGTGGTAGCATCATGGTCTTGGGCTGCATGAGTGTTGCTGGCACTGGGGAGCTGCAGTTCACTGAGGGAAACATGAATTCCAACATGTACTGTGACATTCTGAAACAGAGCATGATCCCCTCCCTTCGAAAACTGGGCCTCATGGCAGTTTTCCAACAGGATAACGACCCCAAACACAACCTCCAAGATGACAACTGCCTTGCTGAGGAAGCTGAAGGTAAAGGTGATAGACTAAACCCAATTGAGCACCTGTGGCGCATCCTCAAGTGGAAGGTGGAGGAGTTCAAGGTGTCTAACATCCACCAGCTCCGTGATGTCATCATGGAGGAGTGGAAGAGGATTCCAGTAGCAACCTGTGCAGCTCTGGTGAATTCCATGCCCAGGAGGGTTAAGGCAGTGCTGGATAATAATGGTGGTCACACAAAATATTGACACTTTGGGCACAATTTGGACATGTTCACTGTGGGGTGTACTCACTTATGTTGCCAGCCATTTAGACATTAATGGCTGTGTGTTGAGTTATTTTCAGAAGACAGTAAATCTACACTGCTATACAAGTTGTACACTGACTACTCTAAGTTATATCCAAGTTTCATGTCTATAGTGTTGTCCCATGAAAAGATATAATGAAATATTTGCAGAAATGTGAGGGGTGTACTCACTTTTGTGATACACTGTATATATATATTCATATTTATATATTTATATATATATATTTATTAGGGCTGTCAAACGATTAAAATTTTTAATCGCGATTAATCTCAGAAGTTCATATAGTTAATCGCGATTAATCGCATTAAAAAAAATATGTGTAAATGTTATAGAAAACAAGGATTTTTAAGTGAAATGTTACAATTACAATGGTGAACACATTTTATGCTAAATGTACTAATGTTAAAAACTGCTGGGACAAGAGAAAACTGTAAGGGAGTTTTATTCACTCACATACTAGGCAGTAATACTATCCAGTGGTTTAATGGACGTTTCTACACGAACTGAGTGTGTTTAGACTAGGGTGGCCAGATTCATAGTAACAAAAAGGAGGACATTACACCCCAAAAAGCCGGACATCTTATTAGGAACAGGGGGACATGCTACTGCAACACACAGAATGAATCCAGAACCCATATAACAGTTTTTGACCAATTTAAGCAAGAATTATATAACAAATGACTGTTTTACTCACTAAATGTTGTGTCTTTTCATATTTAGGTCCGTTCATCGCTGCCTCAAAAGTTTACTTTTTGGCATTTTCACCGCGTTCCTGATCATGAGAGCTGAGTGATTGACTCAGGTAGCGCGGTGTTTACAAAACAGAGAGGGCGGGCGAAATTCAACCACCCAATCACAGACTAGCATTTAGAGGGCGGACCTTCTCCGATTGGCCAGTTAAACCAATGAAATACAAAGCATTTGTTTTGACATGTACCTGAGCCAATGGTAAATAATATTGATCAAAAATGAAACCAGTTCACTCCAAAAGGAGGATTTTTAAGTGTCCGTCCTAGCGTTACGTGAATGGAGGACTGGCAGCTTCTTTATTATGCAAGTGCATTACTACGACACTACCACGCTCGGTAACATTATGTTAACAAACCGCAAATAAAAAACGGTGGCAAGTCCGACATTAAAACGTTTGTTCTACCAGTCAAGTCTCAACATGAACTAGAATTTGCGTTAACGGCACTAATTTTTATAATCGCGTTAAATTGAGATTGCGTTAATGCGTTATTATCGCGTTAACTTCGACAGCCCTAATATTTATATATTTATATATATATATTTATATATATATATAGTGGGGGAAATAAGTATTTGATCCCCTGCTGATTTTGTAAGCTCCTCCTGTGTAATTCTGGACTGACCTCACCTTTCTCAGAATCATTCTTACCCCACCAGGTGAGATCTTGCATGGAGCTCCAGAGTGAAGGTGATTGACTATGATCTTGTATTTCTTCCATTTTCGAATTATCGCACCAACAGTGGTCTCTTTCTCACCAAGCTTCTTGCTGATGGCCTTGTAGCCCATTCCAGCCTTGTGCAAGTCTACAATCTTGTCCCTGACGTCCTTTGATAGCTCTTCGGTCTTGCCCATGGTGGTCGAGAGATTTGAACGGAAGAAACTGATTCTCTGACAGGAGTCTTTTATACAGGGACAGGACTAATTTGTGTGCCTCATGTGCACATAACCGGTCTGTGGGGGTCAGAATTCTTGCTGGTTGGTAGGGGATCAAATACTTATTTCCCTTAATTAAATACAAATTAATTTATAACCTTAATTTAATGTTTTTTTTTTGGATTTTTTGGAAACCTTCCATAAAAATTATAGACTTTTCAAGTCTTTGTAAGGTAAACTTACAAAATCAGCAGGGGATCAAATACTTATTTCCCCCACTGTATATATACAGTATATACACTGATCAGCCATAACAACATTAAAACCACCTCCTTGTTTCCACACTCACTGTCTATTTTATCAGCTCCACTTACCATATAGAAGCACTTTACTGTAGTCCATCTGTTTCTCTACATACCTTTTTAGCCTGCTTTCACTCTGTTCTTCAATAGTTAGGACCCCCACAGGACTACTACAGTACCTACTACAGTAGGTATTTTTTTTTAGGTGGTGGATGATTCTCAGCACTGCAGTGACAATGACATGGTGGTGGTGTGTTAGTGTGTGTTGTGCTGGTATGAGTGTATCAGACACAGCAGCGCTGCTGGAGTTTTTAAATACCATGTCCACTCACTGTCCACTCTATTAGACACTCCATCCTAGTTGGTTCACCTTGTAGATGTAAAGTCAGAGATGATCGCTCATCTATTGCTGCTGTTTGAGTTCTTCAAAGGTCATCTTCTAGACCTTTGTCAGTGGTCACAGGACGCTGCCCACAGGGCGCTGTTGGCTAGATGTTTTCGGATGGGTATGATGTTCTGTTGGCATTGTGCAATGTTGTTTTTTATGCCAAACAACAAGTTTTTGCAAAATGTAGCTGGGCAGACACAGACAGCAGAATTATTCTAAATTTTAAGTTTAGTTGGTAGCAAATGGTGTGTCACAAGCATTATCATGCTAAACAAAGTTTTAGTTGGTAAATTTTAGCTTTTTGTTACATTAATAGTCTAGTTATTATATGATTATATGATTTTTTTTTAAACAAATAGCATTACACACAGCCCACATATGCACAGATTAACATGCGGTCACACTCCATAATGGCACAAAACAGCTTCTGTCTGGATTTTGATGTTTTAAAGTTCAATTGTTTAAATAATATAAACATGTATAGTTAAATAATTAAGTTTTTCTGTTTCTCACTAGAACAGTAGTGCTCCTCTCAGAAAAAGTTGGAAAGTATGGAAAATGCAAATTAAAAAGACAGTGTTTGTTAGATTTACTTTGACTTTTATTTCATTGCAGCCAACATATATATATTTTTTTTTTCTGGTCTGCTAAATTTTATTTGTTAATATACATTCATTTTTGCATTTCAGGCCTGCAACACATTCCAAAATAAGTTGAGACGGTAAGGCATTTACCACTTTGTAATTTAGGCATTCCTTTTCACAATGCTTAAAAGTCTTTTTGGGACTGGGGATACCAAGCAATTGAGTGTTTCAGGTGTTATTTATCCAATTTTTCTATCTTAAGGTGTGCGACAGTGCAGGGTTGTCCTCACATGTTTTGTTTCAAAAACCAAGGACTGCAGACAGGCCAGTCCAGTACCCTTACTCTCTTCTTCTACATGCCTTTGTAGTGTGTGCAGCATGTGGTTTTGTATTGTCTTGTTGAAAAATGCATATACGTCCCTGGAAAAGATGACGTCTTGAAGGCAGCATATGTTGCTCTAAAATCTAGAGATGGACCGATCAGCGTTTTTGAGGCCGATTCCAATCGCCGATCACCTTTCAGCACGATCGGCCGATAGCCGATACCGATCTAGGGCGGGGCTATATGCCACGGCAGGGCAACATGCAATTTTTTGCGCAAGCAAGACATGAAACATGGTCTAAACTGGTTTATTACCATTTTTAACGAACTCATGTGAAACAACATATCTTTAACAAAATTAGCAGTAAATAAACAAAGTAAATCAAACAAATACAGCCATTACTGCAATGATTATATTTAGACCATTAATTAATTTAAAACAAAAAAAGTAAATTAAATAAATGCAGTCAAAACTGCAGTCATTAAACGCAGACTCTGGGTTATTTTAAACAAAAAACTTCAACCATTAAATGTAGATCTTGAATTGTTTTAAAACGAACTTGAATTGTTTTTAAACAGTAAATTAAACAGTCAATACTGCAATACGCGCCTTGCACAAGCATGAATAGTAAAAGATTGTTTAGCGTCGCTTCAAATACACTGACTGAAAAGAGGAACAGACTGTCATCCCAAAAAGCTGAAATATTACTATTTGTGAAAAGAATTAAAACAGGCCCAGTTGTTTAATTTCAAACGTTCCATATTTTATATAGCTGCTGCTATATTTCATCTATAATTAATTCAAGACCATTCAAGACAACATGTTTAATTAGCTGTTTTTCGTTTAAAATAATTCAATATCTACATTTAATGGTTGCAGTTTTTTGTTTTAAAATAATGAGTTTAATGACTAATTTTGACTGCATTTATGTAATATACTGTTTTTCCGTGTTAACATAATTAATCGTCTACATTTAATGATTTTTACTGTATTCATTTGATTCACTGTTTTTCTTCGTTTAAAACATTAAGGGCTATGTTTAATTATTGCAGTATTGACTGTTTAATTTACTGTTTTTCTGTGTTAAAATAATTAATTAATGGTCTAAATTGAATGATTGCAGTTTTCTGATACTCACTGTATTCAGCCGCGTGCATGGTGTACTCTTAAGTGCCGTATCAGATTAGTAGTGTTAAATGTCTTTGTTTTGGTTACCCTGCGAGACACGTTGGTTTTACAAAATTTACAAAACACCAGCTCAACACCATAATCGCAGTCGGCTCTCGGGATCGGCTACATTTGAGAAATATCGGCCGATCGCGATTGCATATTTTGATTAAACATCAGCCGATACCGATACATAGCCGATTGATCCTCCCATCTCTACTAAAATTCCAATGTACCTTTCTGCATTAATGCCATTAAAAGTGAAAATTACTTTTGCCAAGGGCACTGACACAGCACCATACCATGACAGACCCTGGCTTTTGGATTTTTTGCTGAAACAGTCTGGATGGTCCTTTTCGTCTTTGATTTGGAGCACACAGTGTGCATTTCTTCCAAAAAAAGATCTAAAATACTAATTTGTCTAACCACAGAACGTTTTCATTGTGTAATAGTCCATCCGAGATGCAGCCGATTTTGATGTCGCTACTGGACATGGTTAACAAGGCTTCTTTTCTGCACAGTAAAATTTTAAGTTGCATTTGTGAATGTAACTCTGTATTATAGTGCCTGACAAAGGTTTGCCAAAATAATTCCTGTGGATTTGTCAGCTATTGATAAATGACTGTTCTTGATGCAGTGCTATATAAGGGATCAGAGATCACTGTGCTCCGGATTCCTCTGGATTTCTTGAATCATTTAATGATTTTATGCACTGTATACGGGAAAAATATGAAAATCCCCTCAAATGTTTCTTTAAGGAACCTTTTTTTTCGTGGATACTCTTTTTGTTCCAAATCATGATAACAATCACCTGTTCACACCTGTTCACCCCAATACTAACCCTAAATTGCCCTAGTATCAACTTTTTTTAAATGTGTTTTAAAATGATGTATATTTACAAATGAAATGAAGTTGTCCAGGCAAAACATGAAATATCTTGGGTTCATGCTGTCTGCAATAAAGTAAAAGTTTAACACTGCATTTTTTGTTTGCATTTTCCATAAAGTCCCAACTTGTTCTTACTTGGGGTTGTACTTTGGTTGTAATGGTAGCTACTGTCTCTTTTGAAAAAGGCTTTGGGCTGAACCTAACATTGTAGATCTTTAAAAATAATCCTCCAAGCTTGTGTGTTGAATTAATATGTCTGGAAATTTGACAAATAATCATAAATGGTCTTTTTATTTAGGAGCTTATAGAGAATGTTTATACTTCTCAAGTGTCCTACAGCACTGATCAATTTGTTTTCTAACAAGTAAATTCCTGCATTTTTACAACTTTATTCAGCCAGTTTGATTCAGTCATTACATAAGGACATTTTAACTATTTAGTATTTGGTACTTTAGCAAAGGTATTTGATGTGCAGCTTTTGAACCATTATTACTGTGATTACATCTTGTTTTAAATCATAGAAACAAAAAACAAAAAAAATTTGAAGGCTATTTGCAGTGTAATGCTGTTTGTCAGGCAAAATTATCATAAAACAGACCTATATTTTCACAGTCTAAACTTAATGGGTAGACCATCTATTACCATAGATGGGTAAACCATCTATTTAGGTGAGCAAGTTGGCTACACATGTAGGTAACAGTGTTCACTAAATGAACAGACAGCAGTGTTATACACAGGGGTGCACATACAATTTTTGGTCTAGTTCTCAGAGGAGCACCTGAAGTTGTTGCTTGGTGCTTTTCTTGTACAGTCTCCTCACTTTATTCCTCTCCTTCAAACATGGTGGATGATGATGAAGGCTGACTTCTTTCTCCCTGGTTGAGCCTGCGATGAGCTGTTTGCATCCACAGATCAACAGCTGGCTTTGGGTCAAAAGTCTCTGTTGTCATCTGAGACAAGTGAATGTGCATCAGGCATGAAAGGCGAAAGTCTGACAGGTGGGATCTGTACTTGTTTTTTATCATATTGAGATGTGAAAATCCCGTCTCACATGCCGAACTGCTCAAGGGCAGTGTAAGGGACAACAGAATGACTTTGTGAATGTTGGAGTAACTATCTGGAGTGCCTGTCTTCACTATGTTGACCAAGTCATACACAGAGGAGGTTGCCAAGCGCTTCCCTGACTGTTTTAAACGCAGCCATTCTCTTAGAGTGGCATCTCTGTCAACAGACAAGCTGGCATCATATTTCTGGAGCATGTTAGTCAGCACTGTGTTGCCAAAACTGTGGAGCTGTTGCATTTCTTGAGGCCAGGTTGAAGGATCAAAAATTAAAAACTTATCACATGACTTGAGGGATTCATATCTGCTTTCAAACTTGTGTATTAAACCTCTCAATACATCAATCTTGTCCCTGTCAGCATCAGCATTTGAAACGGCCTCTCTCCTGTACTTGCCTTCACTGTCAAGCAGTAGGGTCAGCTGTCCAATAGCTACTATGAGCTCATTAACCAATAGTCAGTTTCTCTTGCTGGAACCATGTTGCTAGAAAACATTGAAAATGCTCTGTGGCAATATATTTTAAGTTACTGTCATCACTTGCAACCACTTGAATTTGAATGGCAGGTAGTAGCCTCCATATTTTCAACAGAGTCTCTTGCCTCCACACAGACCATCTAATGTGAAATTTCCCTAGTTTGACAAAAGCAATGCCATTCTCTGCACATATCTTCTTCAGTTGTTCTGTTCTTTTTGTGCCCCCTTTCTGTAAATAGAAGCTTAGTAATTTTACAATGGAGCGAGTAAATGTCTCACAGTACGGAACCATGTGATCAGCTGACTTGGCGCAGTTTTCCAGGGTGTGGGCGGTACACAGAATATGCACAAGGGAATCCAAGGCAATTTGGGAACTACTCCGTTGTAAACTCCAATGTTGACTGCAGCTCCGTCTGTGCAAACTGAAACCAACTTCGTCTTCCACTCACCTCCTAAACCAGTCATGGAAGAGTTGCAGAAGCCCGTTCACTATGTCCTGTGCTGTTCGATTCACACCCAGATTAATTAACCCAAGGAAATCTGAGGTAAACTCTCCGATGTTAGACACAGACACAATGTACACATACTCCTGCTTCACTTTTGTTTTGTCTTCTGATCCGTCAAAGAGCACACCCCCAAATTTGGCTGCCTTCAGTTTTTCACTCAGTTCTGAACGGATGGACTGTGCAATGCTCTGAATGATGCGGGTTCCCCCTTCTCGTGAATGATGTGCACTCCCGACATTCACTCCAAGTCGTTTGAAAAGCACAATGTCCTCCTCGTATGAACGCATAGGACATGCATGCTTCGCTTTGTGAAAAGCCAACAGAAAAATATTACACAGTGTTTGACGCTGTTCTTCATTCAGTTTGTCCTGCCACCTGTCCAGGGGGAGACTGGATTTCTGAGCATGGCTGCGCCTGTTATCTATAGTTCGCACGATATTCATGTGCTCTTTGCTCTTCTCGTGCTTTTCAAAAGCTGGATGGCTGAAATTTTTGGTCCCTACATAAAATGCACTGCTTTTGTCCGCAAGATTGGGATTTTCACGGCATACTTTGCACCACATCTCTGTGCGGTCATTATCTGTTTGAAGCCATGCTACCTCCTGCAGCCATCTTTCCGCGAATACTCGTTTTTTACTTTCAGGTTCAGTCTGGTGTTTCTTTGAAGGTGGTGGAATGCCAAAGTAATTACTTAACGTAGCTTGTTTCTTGGACATGTTGATGGACTGATGAAAATCCAGTAAGAAATGAAGCTAGTTATAATGTAAACTAACTACTGGCTATGTGAGCTATCCGTGTAACCGTGACCCCAAACCTCGAAACATTTTGGTACGCAAACGCGCTTCTCGTTGTACTGCGCATCGTTAATTTTGACCACTTATGTGCATCACTGGTTATAAATTTTGTTGCCAAAAACTGTTGCAGTTTTACATATGTGTAAATGTGAGCAAATTCTAAAATAGGAGCACAAGAAGGACTTAAGCCCGCTAGGCCTACATGAAACATGAAAACTGAAAACATTTGGGTTTGACATTAAAAGATGTATATGAGACAAAAGATCAACATTTCAGCTTTTATTTCCAGGTATTTCCAGGTATTTACTGGATCTGATACACTGTTCAGAAGATAGCACCTTTTGTCTGAACCTACCCATTTTTCTTGTGAGCAAAAGTATTGAAACAGATAAACTTAAAATAGATTAAAGTGAATAAGACTTAATATTTAGTTGCAAATCCTTTGCTTGCAATAACTGCATCAAGCCTGTGACCCATTGACATAACTAAACTTTTGCATTCTTCTTTTGTGATGTTTTTCCAGGCTTTCACCGCAGCCTCTTTCAGTTGGTGTTTGTTTTGGGGGGTTACTCCCTTCAGTCTCCTCTTTAGCATGCTCTATAGGGTTTAAGTCTGGAGATTGACTAGGCCAGTCCAAAACCTTCCACATTTTGCCCCTGATGAACTCCTTTGTAGTTTTGGGTCATTATCTTGCTGCATGATGAAGGATCTCCCAATCAGTTTGGTTGCATCTTTCTTTAAATTGACAGACAAAATGTTTCTGTAGACTTCTGAGTTCATTGTACTGCTGCCATCATGCGTGACATCATCAATAAATATTAATGAGCCCGTCCCAGAAGAGGCCATGCAAGCCCAAGCCATGACATTACCTCCACTGTGTTTCACAGATGAGCTCGTATGTTTGGGATCATGAGCAGATCCTTTCTTTCTCCAAACTTTAGCAAATCCATCACATTGGTAAAGGTTAATCTTTGTCTCATCAGTCCATAAAACTTTGTCCCAGAATTTCTGAGGCTTGTCTCTGTACTTCATGGCAAATTCCAGCCTGGCCTTCCTATTCTTCTTGCTAATTAGTGGTTTGCATCTTCTGGTGAATCCTCTGTCCTTTTGCTGAACAGTAGATTGTGATACCTTCACTCCTGCCCCCTGGAGGTTGTTGCTGATGTCACTAACAGTTGTTTTAGGGTCTTTCTTTACAGCATGCACAATGTTTCTGTCGTCAACTGCTGTTGTTTTCCTTGGTCTACCTGTTCGACATCTGTTACTTAGTACACCAGTGAGGACTTTCTTCTTCAGGACATTCCAAACGTTTGTACTGGCTATGGCCAATATTTGTGCAATGGCTCTGATTGATTTTCCATCTTCTCTCAGCTTCACAATTGCTTGTTTTTCACCCATAGACAGCTCTCTGGTTTTCATGTTGGTTACTGCTCTAACTATAAATGCACAGTCTGCACAGGCAAAACCCAAATCTGAAACTGAGCGTAGACATTCGGCGTTATTTATTGTTTGAATAATCAATGTAACAGGACACACCTGGGCAACAAAACATACCTGACAGTTACATGTTCCAATAATTTTGCTCACAAGAAAAATGGGTGGGTTCAGACAAAAGGTGCTATCTTCTGAACTGTGTATCAGATCCAGATATAAATACCTGGAAATAAAAGCTAAAATGTTGATCTTTTGTCTCATATTCATCTTTTAATGTCAAACCCAAATGTTTTCAGTCTGCAGCAAAAATGAAGGGATTGGCCTCACTGTTCCAATACTTTTGGAGGGGAGTGTATCCCTAACCATGTCATGCACAATTGTTACGAAATAGGCATTGTCATGCACATTTTAGGGAGTGATCCTGCTGTTTTTATTATAATCAAGATTATATGACTGTGTTTAAAATCTAAAGTTCGTGACATACCAAATGATTATAAACATTTATTTACATTTACATTTTCAGCATTTAGCAGACGCTTTTATCCAAAGCGACTTACACAATGAGCAACTGAGAGTTAAGGGCCTTGCTCAGGGACCCAACAGTGGCAACTTGGTGGTGTCGGGGCTTGAACCGGCAACCTTCTGTTTACTAGTCCAGTACCTTAACCACTGAGCTATCACTGGCCCCAAATTTATTAGTACATAAAATACATTGTGTGATCATTGTTATTTCTTTTGAAACATAAATTGTGAATTTGTAAATTTTATAAAAATAAGCTTTGATTAAGGTAATGATTAAACTAAGGGTATATAAGATATTTTAGAATGCTGCCAGTAGCAGTGTATCACATTTTCCATGTACAGTGGGGCCAAAAAGTATTTAGTCAGCCACTGATTGTGCAGGTTCTCCTACTTAGAAAGATGAGAGAGGTCTGTAATTTTCATCATAGGTACACTTCAACTATGAGAGACAAAATGAGAAAAAAAAAATCCAGGAAATCACATTGTAGGATTTTTAAAGAATTTATTTGTAAATTATGGTGGAAAATAAGTATTTGGTCAATACTTTGTAACATAACCTTTGTTGGCAATGACAGAGGTCAAACGTTTCCTGTAAGTCTTCACCAGGTTTGCACACACTGTAGCTGGTATTTTGGCCCATTCCTCCATGCAGATCTCCTCTAGAGCAGTGATGTTTTGGGGCTGTCGCTGGGCAACACGGACTCCACAAATTTTCTATGGGGTTGAGGTCTGGAGACTGGCTAGGCCACTCCAGGACCTTGAAATGCTTTTTACGGAGCCACTCCTTCGTTGCCCGAGCGGTGTGTTTGGGATCATTGTCATGCTGGAAGACCCAGCCACGTTCCATCTTCAATGCTCTCACTGATGGAAGGAGGTTTTGGCTTAAAATCTCACGATACATGGCCCTGTTCATTCTTCCCTTAACACGGATCAGTCGTCCTGCCCCCTTTGCAGAAAAACAGCCCCAAAGCATGATGTTTCCACCCCCATGCTTCACAGTAGGTATGGTGTTCTTGGGTTTTTCTTTTTCCTCCAAACACGACGAGTTGAGTTTTTACCAAAAAGTTCCATTTTAGTTTCATCTGACCACATGATATTCTCCCAATCCTCTTCTGGATCATCCATATGCTCTCTGGCAAACATCAGACGGGCCTGGACATGTACTGGCTTAAGCAGGGGGACACGCCTGGCACTGCAGGATTTGAGTCCCTCTCGGCGTAGTGTGTATACTGATGGTAGCCTTTGTTACTTTGGTCCCAGCTCTCTGCAGGTCATTCATCAGGTCCCTCCGTGTAGTTCTGGGATTTTTGCTCACCGTTCTCATGATCATTTTGACCCCACGGGATGAGATCTTGACCCCAAGGGAGATTATCAATGGTCTTGTACGTCTTCCATTTTCTTACAATTGCTCCCACAGTTGATTTATTCACACCAACCTGCTTGCCTATTGTAGATTTACTCTTCCCAGCCTGGTGCAGGTCTACAATTTTCTTCCTGGTGTCCTTCGACAGCTCTTTGGTCTTGGCCATGGTTGAGTTTGGAGTCTGACTGTTTGAGGCTGTGGACAGGTGTCTTTTATACAGATAACGAGGTCAAACAGGTGCCATTAATACAGGTAACGAGTGGAGGACAGAAGAGCTTCTTAAAGAATAAGTTACAGGTCTGTGAGAGCCAGAAATCTTGATTGTTTGTTATTGACGAAATACTTATTTTCCACCATAATTTACGAATAAATTCTTTAAAAATCCTACAATGTGATTTCCTGGATTTTTTTTTCTCATTTTGTCTCTCATAGTTGAAGTGTACCTATGATGAAAATTACAGACCTCTCTCATCTTTCTAAGTAGGAGAACTTGCACAATCAGTGGCTGACTAAATACTTTTTGACCCCACTGTAAGCAAAATGTTTTTTACTCCAGGGAAAGCATTATGCACTTGCTGCAGTAAACACAAAATCAGAATCTTATTGATGCAGACATTTTCAACAGAAATTAGATTTTTGCTTGGGAAACATTGGGAATAACTATTTGATAGTACTGAAAAAAGGTAATGACTCCCCCCTCTCTTTTTTAAGGAAACACTGCAGATGGTGCCCAAGTTTTGTTTTCCTTTCAGCATGGACAGGTACAATTACAGACACAACATATACTCACTTTCTTTAGTTAATGTTTTTACTTTGTGTCTTCATATCTGTTTATACCTTTTCCTCTCTTTGTCAGTGAGCCAGTGGGGCAGATTGGCCAAAATTTTACATTTGTTCTGACTGATCTTGACAGCAAGCAGCGCTTTGGCTTTTGCCGGCAATCATATGGCGCTCAAAGCTGCTACTGTATCCTCAGGTGAGACTGGATGTGTAAATAGTATTGTGGATTAAGGTATTTGCAAGCTGAAAATATTTATATTCATTTATGTTTTTTGTGCATGTGTTTGTTAAAATAGCTATCTACCATGGTTTGAGGTGTTCTACAAACTTTTAAATGTGCTGGATGACTTCACTATTAGAGGACAGGTAAGAATCAACTGATGTCACACTGGGCTAGTAAGAGGCTAAGATTTTTTTAAAATCCTACAAAAAAAAATCACTTGATGGTGTCAACCTCACTCGTGATGCATATTAGGTTCCGTAACATCTCACTTTATCTGCCTATTGGATGTAGTGATTTTATTGCACATTGTCGGGGCAGTGGTATTAACTGGAGGCTGTTGTATTAACAGATACATGGTCATACTTATTTGATCTGTTGGTCCTCACTGAATTCTAATTTTAAAAACTTTGTGTTCAGGACAAAACATCTGACTTCCAACACTAAGTTGTTGGTCAAGATCAGTTGTTTCCACAGCTGTACACTCATAAGTGGAAACAATAAGTACAACCCCTGGCAAAAATTATGGAATCACCACTCTTGGAAGATGTTCTTTCAATTGTTTAATTTTGTAGAAAAAAAAGAAATCACAGACATGCCACAAAACTATCATTTCTCAAACTGTCAACCCTCTGGCATTAAGAAACAATAAAAAAAGAAACAAATATAATAGTTGTGGTCAGTCACAATTGCTTTTTTTTAGATCAAGTAGAGGAAAAAAATATGGAATCACTCAAATCTGAGGAAAAAATTATGGAATCATTAGAAAACACTGCACCATTATTACTTTGTTGCACCACCTCTGGCTTTTATAATGGTTTAAACTCTATGAGGCATGGAGTTAACTAATGACAAACAGTATTCTTCATCAATCTGCCTTCAACTGTCTCTTGCTGTTGCCAGATCAGCTTTGCAGGTTGGAACCTTGTCATTGACCATTTTCTTCAATTTCCACCAGAGATTTTCAAATGGATTGAGATCCGGACTATTTGCAGGCCATGCCATTGACATTATATGTTTTCTTGAAGGAAAGTTTTCATGTCCTTTGCCCTATGGCAAGATGCATTATCATCTTGAAAAATGAAGTCATCATCACCAAACATCCTTTCAACTGATGGAATAAGAAAAGCGTCCAAAATTTCAATGTGGACTTTGGCATTTATTGAAGACCATCTCCCCTGTGCCTTTACCTGACATGCAGGCCCATATCATCAACAACTGTGGAAATTAACATGTTTTCTTTAGGCAGTTATCTTCATAAATTTCATTGGACAGACACCAAACAAAAGTTCCAGCATCATCACCTTGCCCAATGCAGATTCGCGATTCATCACTGAAGATCACTTTTATCCAGTCACCCACAGTCCACGATTGCTTTTCTTTAGCCTACTTTAACCTTGTTCTTTTCTTTTTAGGTGTTAATGGTGGCTTTTGTTTGGCTTTTCTGTATGTAAATTCCATTTCTTTTAGGTGATTTCTTACAGTTCAGTCACAGACATTGACTCCACTTTCCGGCCACTTGTTTCTCATTTGTTTTGTTGTGCATTTTCTGTTTTCAAGACATATTGCTTTGTTTTCTATCTTGATGCTTTGATGTCTTACTTGGTCTACCAGTATGCTTCCCTTTTACAACCTTCCCATTTTGTTTGTACTTGGTCCAGATTTTAAACACAGCTTACTGGGAACAACCAACATCTTTTGCGACATTCCACAATTATTTATCTTCTTGAAGGAGTTTTATAATCCTCTCATTTGTTTCAACTGACATATCTTGTGTTGGAACCATGATTCATGACAATCTGCTTTGTGCAACAGCTCTCCGAGGTGTGAGCACTCTTTTTAAACTGAAGAATAATTAGCAAATCTAATCTGCTGCAGATGTTTTGTTTTTAAACTGCAAATTACAGAGTGATTCCATAATTTTTTCCTCAGATTTAAGTGATTCCATATTTTTTTCCTCTACTTGATCTAAAAAAAGCAATTGTGACTGACCACAACTATTATATTTGTTTCTTTTTTTTATTGTTTCTTAATGTCAGAAGGTTGACATTTTGAAAAATGATAGTTTTGTGGCATGTCTGTGATTTATTTTTTTTCTACAAAATTAAACAATTGACAGAACATCTTCCAAGAGTGGTGATTCCATAATTTTTGCCAGGGGTTGTAGCATTAACAGAAAACAGGAACTGCATATAAGGTGGACAAAGCCAGAGTGGAAACGGGGGTGAGAATGCTAGGATATTTTTGACAAGGCACACAGTTACCTGCATAAGTACATTAGAGATCAGGCCATGGTGCAGAAACAAATAAGCAGCTCTTGCAAAGAAGATTCAGAGCCTTAGACTAAGAAGTACAAAAATAATGAATGCCTACATAAAAAATATATACAGTGTATCACAAAAGTGAGTACACCCCTCACATTTCTGCAAATATTTTATTATATCTTTTCATGGGACAACACTATAGAACTAAAACTTGGATATAACTTAGAGTAGTCAGTGTACAACTTGTATAGCAGTGTAGATTTACTGTCTTCTGAAAATAACTCAACACACAGCCATTAATGTCTAAATAGCTGGCAACATAAGTGAGTACACCCCACAGTGAACATGTCCAAATTGTGCCTAAAGTGTCAATATTTTGTGTGACCACCATTATTATCCAGCACTGCCTTAACCCTCCTGGGCATGGAATTCACCAGAGCTGCACAGGTTGCTACTGGAATCCTCTTCCACTCCTCCATGATGACATCACGGAGCTGGTGGATGTTAGACACCTTGAACTCCTCCACCTTCCACTTGAGGATGTGCCACAGGTGCTCAATTGGGTTTAGTCCATCACCTTTACCTTCAGCTTCCTCAGCAAGGCAGTTGTCATCTTGGAGGTTGTGTTTGGGGTCGTTATCCTGTTGGAAAATCCAGTTTTCGAAGGGAGGGGATCATGCTCTGTTTCAGAATGTCACAGTACATGTTGGAATTCATGTTTCCCTCAATGAACTGCAGCTCCCCAGTGCCAGCAACACTCATGCAGCCCAAGACCATGATGCTACCACCACCATGCTTAACTGTAGGCAAGATACAGTTGTCTTGGTACTTCTCACCAGGGCGCCACCACACATGCTGGACACCATCTGAGCCAAACAAGTTTATCTTGGTCTCGTCAGACCACAGGGCATTCCAGTAATCCATGTTCTTGGACTGCTTGTCTTCAGCAAACTGTTTGCGGGCTTTCTTGTGCGTCAGCTTCCTTCTGGGATGACGACCATGCAGACCGAGTTGATGCAGTGTGCGGCGTATGGTCTGAGCACTGACAGGCTGACCTCCCACGTCTTCAACCTCTGCAGCAATGCTGGCAGCACTCATGTGTCTATTTTTTAAAGCCAACCTCTGGATATGACGCCGAACACGTGGACTCAACTTCTTTGGTCGACCCTGACGAAGCCTGTTCCGAGTGGAACCTGTCCTGGAAAACCGCTGTATGACCTTGGCCACCATGCTGTAGCTCAGTTTCAGGGTGTTAGCAATCTTCTTATAGCCCAGGCAATCTTTGTGGAGAGCAACAATTCTATTTCTCACATCATCAGAGAGTTCTTTGCCATGAGGTGCCATGTTGAATATCCAGTGGCCAGTATGAGAGAATTGTACCCAAAACACCAAATTTAACAGCCCTGCTCCCCATTTACACCTGGGACCTTGACACATGACACCAGGGAGGGACAACGACACATTTGGGCACAATTTGGACATGTTCACTGTGGGGTGTACTCACTTATGTTGCCAGCTATTTAGACATTAATGGCTGTGTGTTGAGTTATTTTCAGAAGACAGTAAATCTACACTGCTATACAAGCTGTACACTGACTACTCTAAGTTATATCCAAGTTTCATGTCTATAGTGTTGTCCCATGAAAAGATATAATGAAATATTTGCAGAAATGTGAGGGGTGTACTCACTTTTGTGATACACTGTATATATATATATATATATATATATATATATATATATATATATATATATATATATATATATATATATATATATATATATATATAGTATACATATTATGCAGCGTCTTCCCATAATGCCTGAAACTGTAAAGCCACTAAGTCTAACAGCACTAGTGACAATTCTCCATCCAGACCCAGCTCCATAGTAAACACAAGTACATGACTCATCATAAAAGCATGGCAGAAAGGAAGAACTTGCTTCAGTGCCTACAATGAATGGTTTGTGCATGAAGGTTTATGGCAAAAATTCCTGCTCAAAATTACACCTTCTCAAAGTGTATCCAAGATTGTTTGGCATCCATAGCAGTGCATCTTAAAGCAGCTTTTAGCACAAACATGGTATGAAGCACACTGTGCGTATAATATTGATAACATGTCTAAAGGAAAAGTCATTGAATATCCTTGATTGTCTCTCTACAAAAGTTTGATGGCGGTTTAACTCTGGGATTTGTCTGAGCCAAAGCTGGCACTGACAGAGTTTAAGAGGGTCTGCCATGAACACTGTATACATGAATTTGGGCAGTTTATCCCAGAGGTTGGAGATTTAGGGGCTTCTACAAAAGCCCCTAATAAAGGGTCTGAATACACTACCTGGCCAAAAAAAGGTCACCACCTGGATTTAACTAAGCAAATAGGTAAGCCTCCCGTTGGATAATAACTGCATGGGTGATTATGTTTCAGCTGGCAACAAGTGATTTAACCCTAACTGATGCAGTGAGTAGCTTCTCATTTGTTAAACAACCATGTCGAAAGACACATCCTGTGGTCATGGAAAAGATGTTAATCTGTTTCAGAAGGGTCAAATTATTGGCATGCATCAAGCAGAGAAAACATCCAAGGAGACTGCTGAAACTACTAAAATCGGGTTAAGAACTGTCCAATGCATTATTAAAAAGTGGAAGGACAGTGGGGAAACATCATCTTCGAGGAAGGAATGTGGTCGGAAAAAAATCTTGAATGATCGTTATCGGCGATCACTTAAACGTTTGGTGAAATCAAATGGTAGAAAAACTACAGTAGAACTGGGATATGTTTAATAATGAAAGTAAGAGCATTTCCACATGCACAATGTGAAGGGAACTCAAGGGATTGGGACTAAACAGCTGTGTAGCCTTAAGAGAACCACTTGTCAGTGAGGCTAACCGGGAAAAACGGCTTCAATATGCTAGGGAGCATAAAGATTGGACTCTGGAGCAATGGAAGAAGGTCATGTGGTCTGATGAGTCCAGATTTACCCTGTTTCAGAGTGATGGGCGCATCAGGGTAAGAAAAGAGGCGGCTGAAGTGATGCACCCATCATGTCTAGTGCCTGGGGTTGCTGCAGTTGGTCAGGTCCAGGTTCAGCAACGTTATGTGCCCAAAGAATGAGGTCAGCTGACTACCTGAATATACTGAACGACCAGGTTATTCCATCAATGGATTTTTTCTTCCCTGATGGCACAGGCATATTTTAAGATGACAATGCCAGGATTCATCGGGCTCAAATTGTGAAAGAGTGGTTCAGGGAGCATGAGACATCATTTTCACACATGGATTGGCCACCACAGAGTCCAGACCTGAACCCCATTGAGAATCTTTGGGATGTGCCAGAGAAGACTTTGCACAGTGGTTCAAATCTCCCATCATCAATACAAGATCTTGGGGGAAAAATTAATGCAACTAATTAATGCAGTCAATGTTGTGACATTGCAGAAGCTTGTAGAAACAATGCCACAGCGAATGCGTTCCGTAATCAAAGCTAAAGGCGGTCCAACGAAATATTAGAGTGTGTGACCTTTTTTTTTGGCCAGGCAGTGTACCTTTTTTGAGTAAACAGTTTAAGTTTTTATTTTTTTTACCTCTTTGCTAGCCCTAAGCTGAAATGTGTTGCAGGCCTGAAATACAGGAATGGATTTATATGAACAAATACAATGAAATTGTCGAGACAGAACATGAAATTTATTTGGTTTATGCTGACTGTTGAATGTTGTATGAAGAAGAAACCTTAAAGAGGACCAAGACCTAGGAGTCCCACACTCTTTTACACAAAAGAAAACATATAAAAGCAACTAGATAGTTATAAATATAAAAAAATTAATTTAAAAACAATGCATTTGATAGCACTCCTGCAGCAAAATCTCTGATGTAGTCTGATCATTTTTACAGTAAAGAGGTCTTAGAGCTGGAACAAGCACTAACTGTGATGCTAAACAAGGGTAGGCTTTTAAGTGTGATTGAAAAGGGTGTGATTGTGAATTTTTGCCATATTGTCAAAGACTGTTACATTCACTCCAGATGCCGATAAAAAACAGCGCAAATGTCTGTGTAACAACAGTTGTGTGTTTTTTTCCATTTATTTATAAATTCTGAATGTGTATTCTTGTGCATGCTACAGGAAAGTCTGAGGAAAGAGTTGCTGGAGTCTTTACATTCATCACCTATTCCTCTTCCTGGAGTATTTCTCAATGTGGTACAGCAGTTTATTTTAACACCACCAAACAATGCAAATGTTTTTTACAGTCTTCTATTCTGCATATTGTTCATATTATGTTGGTGCATAAAACAAAATCAGATTTTTTAGGTTTCTGAGTTTCTATGTTAGATTTACGGGATGCACATTGTAAAATTATTTTTTTGGAATTATAAATTTAGGAAGTAGAATCAATCTTTTTCTATCAAATAATAAAAAAAAAAAAAAAAAAAATGCATATGTACCAGTCACTATATTTAAGTAAAACCTTTCTCAAATAGGGCTGTACACCGATCAGCCATAACATTAAAACCACCTCCTTGTTTCTACACTCACTGTCCATTTATTCAGCTCCACTTACCATATAGAAGCACTTTGTAGTTCTACAATTACTGACTGTAGTCCATCTGTTTCTCTGCATGCTTTGTTACCCCCCTTTCATGCTGTTCTTCAATGGTCAGGATTCTCCCATGACCACTACAGAGTAGGTATTATTTGGGTGGTGGATCATTCTAAGCACTGCAGTGACACTAACATGGTCGTGGTGTGTTAGTGTATGTTGTGTTGGTATGAGTGGATCAGACACAGTAATGCAGATCAAGTTTTTAAACACCCCACTGTCACTGCTGGACTGGTCTAGAAGATGACCAACTCAAACAGCAGCAATAGATGAAGGATCGTCTGTTTTTACATCTACAATGTGGACCAACTAAGTAGTAGTGTCTAATAGAGTGGACATGGTATTTAAAAACTCCAGCAGCGCTGCTGTGTCTGATCCACTCATATCAGCACAACACACACTAACACACCACCACCACCAGTCACTGCAGTGCTGAGAAGGATCCACCACCCATATAATACCTACTCTGTGGTGGTCCTGACCATTAAAGAACAGGGTGAAAGCAGGCAAAAAAGGTATGTAGAGTAACAGATGGACTACAGTAATTGTAGAACTACAAAGTGCTTCTATATGGTAAGTGGAGCTGATAAAATGGACTGTAAGTGTAGAAACGAGGTGGTTTTAATGTTATGGCTGATCAATGTGTATGGAATAACTATTTGACAAGAAACATAAATTAAAAGTAATATTAATAATATTAAAAGTAAATTGATAATATTAAAAGTAAATGTTACAAATTGTTTGTTGCTTAAAATTTTTTCAAAGCAATTTACTAGGCATTTCTATGCAAATGAAGGATGTATACTTTATATTTTGTTATATTTATGTTAATGTTGCTCACCTTTAATGTAAATTTATAAATTTCTAACCAACCATCTCTCTGCTTTCAGCATGCCTGTTTTACTGTGCCTGATCTAAGGAAGTTGCCAAGTATTCCTGAAAATGTTAGTCAATTGACTTTCAACATCACTATATGTCCACATTACACCTTCTGCCTACAACAACAGTGATCTGCAAACTTTGCATGACAGACATTAATCACAATCTCCAACTGCAAACTTAACCAAACCAAATTACTTACCTAAAATACAGTCTACTCTTTTCATAGGATCCCAGTATATACATAACAGTAGGTTGTCTAACCAAAAACGTACTAGTGCATACCGCTACGTATGTAGTGAAAACACCAAACAAGTTTGTTTGGGCAGACAAGAATGACTCACATTTTTTTCACATTTTGCCCTTATCCAACAGTTTGTTAACAGGAAGGTTTATGAAAGTCCAGACCTGAGTCTTTTCTAAAATAAATCAATGTGTAGCTTTTTGGCTCATGCTGCGTCCAAGCCAAATGTTTATTTTCCATTACACAAAGACACACAAGATAAGGCACACAAAATGTGCAACATATTTCTATTTATATAAACAGCTATACAAGCTAGATTTTGCTTTAAATTAATCATTTATCAGCTGAATGATACACAAATAAATAAAGAAAATAGATGAACTATTACACAGTAGCATATTTCATTAATACTGTCACAATTATTTAACTTCTACGTAATATTGCACATCTTTAAACCTACTGCTAGTCTGTGTGACCTAAGGAACTCAACAATCCTTGATTTGCTTCAGCTGTGATATGTTTCAGATGTGTTGCAACTACGATGAAAGGAGCTGTCAAATGATAGAAGATTATTTCATGGGAAGGGCAATGCGTATATGATTTTCAAGATCTTGAACATTCCAAGAGATACTATTGGGAGTATTGTATAGATGTTTCAAACTAGTGGCACAGAAGCAAACCAGCCTGGTCACGGAAAAAGCCCAATATTTCATCCAAAGACTTCATCATCAGGACAATGAAGAAAACCCCCAGTGTTACTCCAAAGACTTACAGGATAACCTGACCTACAGGCTGGGATAAATGTGTCAGTGACAACCATAAGAACTTAAACAAACAAGGACAGAGTCCTTATCTGGTACCAGGAAATTACTAGCAGCTCCTTTAACTTCTGTACATGTGCATATGTGCCCAGCTGCCCACATCATTTTGTAGAAAGCAGGACCTGTCAGTTAACCTTTTTCTGCTGCTCTGTTGTCCAGTTCAAATGCCTGCTTGCTCATCGCAGGTGATTTAGACAGGGGACAGGAACTAGCATTTGCGCTTTTATTGGCTACGAAAAGACTACACAGAAGGGTTTGTTGCACATTCACTTTATCATTAGTATTAAAGTTACATGCATGTTGAGCCCAGGTAGTTTCTCTCTTGGTCTGTACCAGATGCCATAGCCATGTACACACACACACACACACACACACACACACACACACAGATGAGCCAAACATTCGTACTGATATGCTGTTAAAATGCCTCAGACCTACTGAGGCACAGATTCCACAAGACATCTGGAGTTCTGTAGTACAGGTTTCCAGTTCTTTTATTAAAATGCACATTTTCCACTGGGTTTTAATTGTGTCTGTAATTATATGCATATTCATTTTAATTGTTCAGAAAATTATTCTCATTCACTGTTTGTTTTTTTCCTCAGTGGAACCTAACAGAATATTTTGTAGCTGTTGATGTCAGTAACATGCTTCACCTCTATGCGAGCCTGCTTTTTGAACGAAGAATCCTTGTCAGCTCTAGCAAACTGAGCACTGTAAGTTTTAGTTAAATATTGAATGCCATTCTACATGTGTATGTGTTTTTTCAAAAGGTATAATTTTTCCACAAACCCAGGAATTTTTATCAGGTATTATTATTTTCTCTTGTTTATGCAGGCTGTTGTATAGAAAACTTGCAATTTAATATTTCTGTAATGGATCAACAGTACAGACATGGTTTATTTTAAAATGCAGTAGATGAGCATAACTTTTTAAATGCAGTTTGGGTGGCATGGTGGCTTGGTGGGTAGCACTGTCGCCTCACTGTCGCCTGGGTTCGATTCCCAGGTGGTGCATTCTGGGTCCTTTCTGTGTGGAGTTTGCATGTTCTCCCTGTGTCTGTGTGTGGGTTTCCTCCAGGAGCTTCGGTTTGCAAGTGAGATGATACAAAATTGTCCATGACTGTGTTTGACATTAAATATGTTTGGCATTAAATACACTGCCTGGCCAAAAAAAAGGTCATCACCTGGATTTAACTAAGCAAATAGGTAAGAGCCTCCCATTGGATAATTACTGCATGGGTGATTGTTTCAGCTGGCAATAAGTTATTTAACCCTAACTGATGCAGTGAGTAGCTTCTCATTTGTTAATCAACCATGTCGAAAGACACATGCTGTGGTCATGGAAAAGATGTTAATCTGTTACAGAAGGGTCAAATTATTGGCATGCATCAAGCAGAGAAAACATCTAAGGAGATTGCTGAAACTACTAAAATCGGGTTAAGAACTGTCCAATGCAGTATTAAAAAGTGGAAGGACAGTGGGGAAACATCATCTTCGAGGAAGGAATGTGGTCGGAAAAAAATCTTGAATGATCGGTATCGGCGATCACTTAAACGTTTGGTGAAATCAAATGGTAGAAAAACTACAGTAGAACTCAGGGATATGTTTAATAGTGAAAGTAAGAGCATTTCCACATGCACAATGCGAAGGGAACTCAAGGGATTGGGACTAAACAGCTGTGTAGCCTTAAGAGAACCACTTGTCAGTGAGGCTAACCGGCAAAAATGGCTTCAATTTGCTAGGGAGCATAAAGATTGGACTCTGGAGCAATGGAAGAAGGTCATGTGGTCTGATGAGTCCAGAGTGATGGGCGCATCAGGGTAAGAAGAGAGGCGGCTGAAGTGATGCACCCATCATGCCTGTGGGGGCAGTGCTATGATCTGGGGTTGCTGCAGTTGGTCAGGTCTAGGTTCAGCAACGTTATGTGCCCAAAGAATGAGGTCAGCTGACTACCTGAATATACTGAACGACCAGGTTATTCCATCAATGGATTTTTTTTCCCCTGATATCCATCCATTTATGACTCAAATCCAGAATTTATTTATTACAGAATTTACAAACTTTTAGCAACACAAAATGCCACTTGACAGCAGCCATTTCAGAATTATCCAACCCCTGGATAAAATCCCTCATAAGAGCACACATTTACAAATCATATATCAAGGGCTTCATGGGTTGCATTAGGTGTACTTGAGATATAACACATCAAATACCTGGACTGGATAATGCATGTTAGAAATGTGGTTGTCAAGAGAATTGTCCAAAAAGTTAAGAGAAGAGATGATTGGTTTGCGCAAATAAGAAAATGATACAAAAAGATTGATTGTGACCATTTTATTTACAACTGTATACACAGTATATAAATCCAATGTTTTTAAAAAAAGATTATTTTTATAAAATCAGAAAGACCATGCAGTATTTCTGGGTTTATTTTGTAAGGCATTAATTATCTTATAGCTTGTCAATGTCATTCTTTAGCTTATCTTTCAGCTTGCTCTATTAAACCACTAAAGAAGATGGAATGCTTTGGAAAATATACTTTGTAGTCAACCAAAACACTAACTTGTTCAATCTTATTAGCTCTTTGTTACTGCCCACGACAGTGCCTGCATGTATCAATAGTAACAACACATTCTCACTGTTTTTTTCTCTCTCTACCAGTTAACAGCATGTCTTCATGGTGCTGCAGCCATGTTGTATCCCATGTACTGGCAGCATGTATACATCCCAGTGTTACCGCAGCATCTAATAGACTACTGCTGGTGAGAACATTTGCATACATTGGTACACTCTAATTTTAGCATGCATACATTGCTGTACAATATAATTGCATATCGTTAAACAAAGTGTATTGCATGAAGTGAATTTAAAACAACATTTAAAAAATAAAGCATTAATGTTTCACCACAGTAAAAAAATTGTAGATAAAAGTAGATAAATGTTAACCTATTTAATGCAGAACTGTGCAAAGTCACAGTGCCAGATTTTTAGGTATAAACTGTACATTTTATGTGTTGTGAAACATCTCAGATGGATTCTGGAGTTTAACAAGGCCACTCTTAAAAGTAAAATTCTCATTATTTTTAATGAAATTTTCTTTGTGTTTAGTCCTGTTGTATAGTGAGTGCAATTATGCTTCAGTTTTAGATAATGAACAAAAAACATCTGATAAACAGCTAAACATAAAAATGACCAAAAACATCTGTTCAGTTTTACCTACTGTACAGCAAGCATGGATTAAAAGTGTGTGCAAATTAATTTTTTCCCCCTCTTATTTTATATTAGTGCTCCTATGCCATATTTTATAGGAGTTCACTCCGGCCTAATAGAGGTAAGAAACATTACTCCTTGTAACCACTCACTGTTTAAAAATATGTAATGCCTTAAGTGTAAGCACCCATTTTAAATCCTAAATCTGTATATTTCTTTATTTTAACCTAGTTAAACCTTGTTTTGTCTGTATGTATGTGTGTGGGTATGTGTTTGCAGAAGGTGCAGGAAATGGCTCTGGATGATGTTGTCATGTTTAATGTGGACACCAACACACTAGAGACTCCATTTAATGATCTACAGAGCCTTCCAAATGATGTGGTATGATTGTGCACACACACAAGATTAAAATCTCTGGCCTTGTTCTGTGAATAACATAAAGCAAGCTGTGCAGTTTTCTCCTCAAAGTTATGCATGCGTTTTATGTTTTAAGTTCATGGTTAGTTACCAGATAACACTCCAAATTTTTATGATCATAATTAATAAAAATTAATTGTACTTATTTTAGATTGGTTGCTTTGATGTACCTTTGTAGCATGTATAAACTGAACAAAGATTTACATTTTGTGTAATGGCACTAGAACCAAAGATCAGCATATAAAGGCTGTCTAAACTGTGTATTTTGGTTCATTGGTAAAGGTCAGTGATGGTGACACGAGTGAGTGTTCACAAAAGAAGACATGGATCCTGCATAAAGTTCATTGTATGTCATGGCCTTGGCAGAAATTGTCAGGGAACAACTATTACAGAACATTGTAAGGCATTTCTTTTTACATGACACAGTAAGGTAATTACATACTATTAGTGTCATTTAGTGTGATTTTAAATTCCTACTATATTCTGTCAAATTAAATAATGGCACATACCTTTGTCTGGGTTAATTATCTTTACAGCTTTTTTTTATTAAATAACCTGTAAAAATAATAACATGTAGCAGAGGCTGTATGAACTGACAAGGTTTTTTATTTACTTTAAAAAGTACTTTAAAGTACTTTACTTTAATTTTTGTAATTGTTGCTTAATTTTCAACAATAAAGTGTGCAAAAGGTTTTCTGAGCAGTGGCCAGCAGGGGCCAGTGATAGCTCAGTGGTTAATGTACTGGACTAGTAAACAGAAGGTTGCCGGTTCAAGCCCCGCCACCACCAAGTTGCCACTGTTGGGTCCCTGAGCAAGGCCCTTAACCCTCAATTGCTCATTGTGTTCAGCTCATTGTGTAAGTCGCTTTGGATAAAAGCGTCTGCTAAATGCTGAAAATGTAAATGTAAATGAGCACTTTTTGAATCCACTACAGTGTCATCCACCACTCTAGATTGCTGTTGTAATATAGTCATATTTACTATTTCCTAATCAGTACCCAAAAGTAAGATTTTAATGTAAAGCAGTTGTAGCCTAGTGGTTAAGTAATCAGAAAATCGCTGGTTCAAACCCCACCACTGTCAGGTTGCCACTGTTGGGCCCTTAAGCAAGGCCTTCAACCCTCAATTGCTTAGATTGTATACTTTGAATGAGAGCATCTGCTAAATGCTAAACATGTAAATGTAAACTATGTAATCTGTTTTATGTCAGAAGTTTATTAATACAATGTGTTTGTGCAGTTTGAACATATAAAAATACATCTTTATTGTGATGTTAAGTGTGTGATTTATTTATGTAGAAGGTTTAGTACAGCTTAAAAAGCTTTGTATTTAAAACAATACTATTATTAGTAAATTAATGAGACTAGTCATTGTACTTGTCAAATGACATGCTTTAAAAAAATAAAGCATTCCCCAATGATTTGATTTCCAAATTCAGACCTGAACATTATCTTACTAAAACATATAAACATCTGATTTTGTAGTTATACACTGATCAGCCATAACATTAAAATCATCTTCTTGTTTCTACACGCATTGTCCATTTTATCAGCTCTACTTACCATATAGAAGCACTTTGTAGTTCTACAATTACTGACTGTAGTTCATCTATTTCTCTGCATGCTTTTTATGCCTGCTTTCACCCTGTTCTTTAATGGTCAGGACCCCCTCAGGACCACCACAGAGCAGGTATTATTTAGGTGGTGGATGATTCTCAGCACTGCAGTGACAATGACATGGTGGTGGTGGTGTGTTAGTGTGTGTTGTGCTGATATGAGTGGATCAGACACAGCAGCGCTGCTGGAGTTTTTAAATACTGTGTCCCACTCACTGTCCACTCTATTAGACACTCCTACCTAGTTGGTCCACCTTGTAGATGTAAAGTCAGACAATCCCTCATCTATTGCTGCTGTTTGAATTGGTCATCTTCTAGACCTTCATCAGTGGTCACAGGACGCTGCCCTTAGGGCGCTGTTGGATGGATATTTTTGGTTGGTGGACTATTCTCAGTCCAGCAGTGACAGTGAGGTGTTTAAAAACACTATCAGCATTGCTGTGTCTAATCCTCTTATGCCAGCACAACACACTAACACACCACCACCATGTCAGTGTCACTGCAGTGCTGAGATGATCCACCACCTAAATAATACCTACTCTGTAGTGGTCATGGGAGAGTCCTGACCATTAAAAAACAGCATAAAAGGGGGCTAACAAAGCATGCAGAGAAACAGATGGACTACAGTCAGTAATTGTAGAACTGGAGCTGAAAAAATGGACAGTGAGTGTAGAAACAAGGAGGTGGTTTTAATGTTATGGCTGATCAGTGTATATGGATGAAATACACTTCTATGCAAACCTTTGCATAATTGTGTTCTATTGATGTCAAACTGCTAATCTTCTGGCATTTTTGCGCATCTCTAGAGTTTACACACAATGATGCCACAAAAAAAAGTTTTGAGCAGTATTTTTAAATTTAAATACAAAGTATTTGCAAACTATCTCTATTTTTATTTTTCCACCTATCATTTTTTTTTTTGGAATTGTGTTTGTAGTTTTGGTATTGATATTTAGATTTATATTACCATGTCATGCTTTTCTTCAATAAAGGCTAGTCATGTTTACATTAAACTTTGTGGTTTCTATCAGGTTATTGATTAATGATTAACCAGGGACTAATGAAGTTCAGTAATCACTTTACTGATTTGGTTAAATTTGCAGCCCCAGTTCTTACTAAAACTCTTAAGATATGGTGGCAGAACCTTAAACATGTCATACTAAAAAGCTCTGCAATGTGGTTACATATAAATAATTCTACAAAGACTAGAATAAATGTTAATTGCTGTTATTACATCTAATGGGGCACAATTTTAGTTTGAGATAAAAGGGACAATTACTTTTTTAAGGAAAGTAGTGGGGAAATACTACACTTGAAACACACTAGAAAGTTGCTGTATGTTTTTGACACATATTTGCATATTTTTGTTTTGTTTTACCAAAACAGCTCGAAAGATTTTTTCAACAAATAAGTATGGTTGTTTTGTCATAGAAATAAAGTTGCTAAAACCATTGAAATCCCTGTCAAAAACTGTCATTATGTATGTATTCTCCGAGTGAACTTAAATTTTTGACCAATTGATACTTAAAACGCATTAATTTTGATACTGTAACCTGCACATTTGTGTGTTGTAGGTTTCTTCACTAAGAAGTCGTCTGAAAAAAGCTTCAATGACAAGGGGAGATGGTGTAGCCAGAGCATTTTTAAAAGCACAGGTAGCGCTGTTTGGCAGCTACAGAAACGCTCTACGCATAGAACTGGTAATACTTTCACACACACACACACACACATTTAATCAATGTCACTTTGGGGTTATTAGACACCACAGCTACAAAAGCATTTAATATATTTAAATCCAGCTGGTTGATAGCACAGCTGAGATTCAAACTCTGATCTTAGGGGTGGTGGTCTAGTGCATTTGACACTTCCTGAACATCCCATATTTAAACATATTTAAATAAATAAAAAAATACACCAAAACAATAAAAAATGCAACAGCTTAATTACTTTAAAATAATGCCTGCAATGCCCATAAAACAAAATATAAACCTCAGACAAAAATAGTGACAGTTGCCACCAGAGATTAGATTAGAGTGGTCTGATTGGTAAGTAGGTGAGCGATTCACATATATCTGCCCATCAACATGATGTAACAAAAACATGATTATTTGGACCATTCATTGACGGGGGTAAACATGAACAGTAAAGGGCCAATCTGCCGTCGTTTAGATCTTTACACTTAAAATTTATATGAATTATTATTATTATTATACTAATAATAATAAGAAGAACACCTTTTTTACAATCTCAAGGATGCTTTACAAGAGAAATAACAATAAAACTATATGGCAATAGGAGAACTACTCAGAAATACTGAAATACTGATTAAAATGAAATGTCTTCAGGAGAGACAAGGGGGTGTGAGATTATGCAATTTTTTTTACTTTATATACTCAAGAGAAAAGTATAATACTGCGGTGAACCTGTCCTGTCATCTACACAGTCTAAAAAAGGGACTGATGGCTAGCAAAAATTAAAAATAGGGCTAACAGTAAAGATGAATCAGATAAAGCGAGTGACAAAAACTAGCAAGGCCATCCATCCCGACCCAATCAATGCAGATGAGCCATCTACATCAAGTGCAGAGCTACCACTACAGAAAAAAAGCTTGTTGCTAAATTCAAAGGCCTGTTTGCATCAAAACACAGAAAGTACGATTAAAGGTACATAAAATATGAATTTCTGTACTTCCGTATTTCCATACTGAATGAAGAACAATACTCACAGTGTGTTATATGTTGATGGTTTAAAACCTGAAAAATGAATGAGGCATTTAAACACTAAGCTTCTGACATAAAAAGATAAACCAGTTGACTTTTTTCACAGTAAAGAATCATTGTTGGCTACTCAGAAATGGACAATGATCAGCCAAACCACTGTGACGGTTAAAGCCCTGATTGCCCCATACGAAGTTGTGTATTTGGCCGGACGAATAAGTGTTTCTGCAATTGTTTGGGGCTGTTTCTAGAAATATGCATAAAGCTAAGTTTGCCTGCGACATTTAGAAAATTCCACTCTCTGATAAGATCATTAGCCGTCATGTTACAGAGATGGCAAACAACGAGAAGTGTCAACTAATAGAGAGACTCAATGACAGAAAGAAATTTTCTTTGCAATTGAATGAGACTTCTCAAATGCATCCCAATTGTTTGTGTTTGTTTGGTTCTGCTGTGAGGTAAAAATGCATGAGGATCTATGGTTTTGCTGTGAACTGGAGGGAACATGGATTGTGATGTAGCTTCCCATGTTTGTTTCACTTAAGTCAAGTCAAATTTATTTGTATAGTGCTTTTTACAATAGACATCGTCTCAAAGCAACTTTACAGAATTCAGGACCGACAGACCTAAAACCCCTGTTGAGCAAGCCGAGGGCTACAGTGGCAAGAAAAAACTCCCATAAAATTACAGGAAGAAACCCTGAAAGGAACCAGACTCAGCAGGGACCCATCCTTCTTGGGTTATAATTGGAATGAATAGGATTTACACAAATCATAAGATAAGATAATCCTTTATTAGTCCCACAGTGGGGAAATTCACATTGTTGCAGCAGCGAAGGAACAGTAAAGCACAAAAGATAGACAATAAGAAGTACAATGTACAACAATAATAATAAAAAGTCAGAAAAACTCTGAAAAACTCTTACAAATAATTGCACATGGGAAAAAAATATTGCACATTGTAATAATTTTACATGGGGAAAAAAGTTGCACATTGTTATGAATAATGAATAATTTAAAGTGTGTGTGATCTGTCTGAAACAGTGCTGGTTATATAATCTAACAGCAGCAGGAAGGAAGGACCTGTGGTACCACTCTTTCCCACATTTGGGGTGAAGCAGTCCGTCACTGAAGGAGCTGCCCAGTACTGCAAGAGTCTCATGCATGGGGTGGGAGTCATTCTCCAGCATGGATGCCAGCTTGGCTAACATCTTTCTGTCTCCCACCACCTGCACTGGGTCTAAGGGGCTACCCAGGACAGAGCCAGCCCTCTTAATAAGTTTGTTTAGTCTCTTCCTGTCCGCTGTAGATATGCTGCTGCCCCAGCATACCACTCCATAAAAGATGGCTGATGCCACCACTGTATCAAAGAAAGTCCTCAGGAGTGCCCCCCGCACTCCAAATGACCTCAGTCTCCTGAGTAGGTAGAGTCTGCTCTGACCTTTTTTATAAAGTGCAGTAGTGTTAACTGACCAGTCCAGTTTGTTGTTGAGGTGAACACCCAGGTACTTATAAGAGTCCACTCTCTCAATGTCCATTCCCTGGATGTTCACCGGTGGCAAGGTGGGTCTGCACCTGCGGAAATCCACCACCAGTTCTTTGGTCTTTCCCACGTTTAACTGGAGGTGGTTCTGCAGACACCAGTCCACGAAGTCCTGGACCAGTTCTCTGTACTCGCTGTCCTCGTCATTATTTATGAGTCCGACAATCACTGAGTCATCAGAGAACTTCTGGAGGTGACAGTCTGGTGAGCTGTACATGAAGTCAGCCATGTAAAGGGTGAAGAGGAACGGTGCCAGGACCATTCCCTGAGGGGCCCCTGTGCTGCTGACCACCATATCAGACACACAGTCCCGTGCCCTCACATACTGTGGTCGGTTGGTGAGGTAGTCCAGTATCCAGTTTGACAGGTGACTGTCCACTCCAACATGTTCCAGTTTGTCCTTCAGGAGCCCCGGCCGTATGGTGTTACAAAAACTGGAGAAATCGAAGAAGGTGATTCTCACAGTGCTCTCAGGTTTCTCCAGGTGAGAAAGAGCTCTGTGTAAAAGATAGATGATGGCATCATCCACCCCGACGATTAACTAGTGAGAGAGTTTTTTATTTTATTTTGCATTTTCCTATGCATAATATGTCAGGCAACTCGCCCACCTGTCGGACATTTTCAACTTAATATCCTTAATTCGCCACTTCAAATTCTAATTTCCTAACATTGGGTTTGTGAGAAAACTCTTAACAATCAGGAGATCATGTCAATGGTGAATATGTTGACATGTTCCCCACCTGGTAGGAATTCATAACTGAAAATAAACTTAGTTGGGATGCTACAAAAAGGAAATCACTCTCCATCTCCATGATGTGCACACAAAAACAGGCTCAGCCGTCACATTGAATAAGGAATAAGGAAAGGCTGTTTCAAATCAGCATTGTATGTATGACGTGCAGAATGAGTTAGATGAGGGTTGGTGTATTTGGTGGAGGGGGGTGCAAGTTTAAGGTTGGCACGTGGAAGGGGACGCATGTCCAAAAAGTTTGAAAAACCCTGGACTAGTATGAGAAATAGTAAGAAACTTGACACCAGAGAATCTAAGTGAGCAAGAAGGTATGTAGGGATGCACAAGCTCCCTAGAAATGCCAGGATCAGATTTAATGTAATGAGCAATATTTTTATATGATACTCGACATTATCAGAAGCCAGTGCAGCTGATTAGGAATGAGGTGATATTGGCAGATTTTTGTTGTACATAAAAAAAGTCTTGCTGCAGAGTTTTGGATATACTAAATCTTATTAATAGTTTTAGCCACTATACTAGAGTAAAGAAAATTACAATAATCAATATGAGAAAATTTAATAGCATAAACCAATGCTTTGTTTTGCTGTGTTGGCAACGTTACGAAGATTTCCAAGGTTTCTCACAGTGAATGAAGACTTCCTTGAAAAATTATTAATATCAATGGTGATGTCAGACATTTTATTGATGATTTTAGACCCGACTAACATAAGCTTAATTTTGTCAGTATTTGATTCTAGAAAGTTGTTATTCATCCAGGATTTTAGTTTATGGATGGAAGCTACCAAAGAATTGGGTGTAAAGTTGGGGGTATATTAAGTACTGACATAGATTGGAATATCATTGGCATAGCAGTAAAAACTAAGATTATGGCTCCGGATGATTTGGCCCAGGGTAAACAAGTAAATAATGAACAGAAGAGGACCAAGACCGGATCCTTGATGGACAACTTGGGTTACAGGTGCAGCAGATGATTTATGTTCACCAACTGTAACAAACAACTGTGTATATACAAGATATGAGCGAAACCAGCCTAAAGCCTAAGGCTAGTTGGGAAAAACAAATTAAGAGGGCAAATTAAGAGGGCAAATGAAGAGGAGGATGGTTGTGGGGCTGCAGGTTTTTTTTTTAAGAAGTTTAGTAAGGCATGGCACTGATCAGAAGTACTATGAGTGGCTGATCAGGGTGGTTTGAGTTTATTTATTGTTTTTAAAGGGTTTTCAGCTGTTATTATTTAGAACGGCAGAGTAACAGGTAGAGCAAGCTGCATATCTCTAAACTCGAGGATATGCTGTTAAGTAAGACCAGATTTCTTACACAAACGTTCAACCTGTCTGCCATAGGCTTTCATCTTGCGAAGCTAATTTGTAAACCATAGGGAGGATGGCAAGCATGGACAACTTTGGTTATCAGTGGTGCATGATCATTAAGGGTAAAAGTGGTTATGGTATTATAGTGGGATATTATTGTATTGGGGCTAGAAAGCTTAGGGATGTCAGAGAAATTGATCTGAAGCGGGGCTGAAAATGTGTGATTAATATTATGAAAAGAGATGTACGAAAAGAGTATGTTTGTCTAGCACTCTAGCATGAGAAATTACATTCAGTAATATTGTGATCAGAGATTCCAACAGAAGAACCAGAACAGTTACATCATTGTAAATGGGAAAGTTAACATGCTGAGTAAGGCTGATGCAATCAAGAACTGACAAAACTCATTAGTGAGTGAGCATTTAGTATTGACATGTATATTGAAGTCACCAAGTAAAATCATGGCAGACCAAAGCAGTGATGCCAGGGTGAGCAGATCTTGAAGATCAGACAAGAAAATCTTTGGTGGACAATATATTTGTAACAGTAGTATTGTGATGGAGCAAAAGGATTTGAATGCTATATATTTAATAGAGGGTGGCCTGGAGGATGAGTAAAGTGATGGACAGTGATGGAGACCACCACCTTTGCTTTTATAATGGGGTTTGGCAAATAAGTATATCCTAAGGAATTCAGCATGTTCATGTGATGTTCAAGTGTCCTGTCTGTTAGCAGGTTTCATTAAGCCAGGCATTCTTTTAAGTGAAGGGAGAAGTCCATGATCAATTACACAGGCAGATTCCGCATTCTTATGAGAGTATTTGTCATAGGACCACAAAGTAGGAATTTCAGTCTCCAGTGCATAGTGGATAAAAGGCTGTCGCTTTACAATTAAACTTGTTTAAATGATGTCCAGACAGCAGCATGATAACTTATGCACCTTTTATTGTTTGAAATGTAAAAATATTAGGGCTGTCAAACGATTAAATTTTTTAATCGCGATTAATCTCAGAATTTCATATAGTTAATCGCGATTAATCGCATTAAAAAAAATCTGTGTAAATGTTATAGAAAACAAGGATTTTTAAGTGAAATGTTACAATTAAAATGGTGAACACATTTTATGCTAAATGTACTTATGTTAAAAACTGCTGGGACAAGAGAAAACTGTAAGGGAGTTTTATTCACTCACATACTAGGCAGTAATACTATCCAATGGTTTGATGGACGTTTCTACACGAAGTGAGTGTGTTTTGACCCTTTGGGGCTTCCATAGTTCATGGACAACGTGCTTGACTCAGCTGTCCGGTATTCTTTACCGTAACAGAATAAGTTAATAAAGTGTTCTGCTCCCGACAACTTGTGAATATAGCGTGTATTTATTTCTTTATTATGCAAGTGCAGATGCTACGACGCTCTTTTACATTATGTTAACAAACCGCAAATGAAAAACGGTGACATGTCCGACATTAAAACGTTTGTTTTACCAGTCTCAACATGAACTAGAATTTGCGTTAATGGCACTATTTATCTTAATCGCGTTAAATTGAGATTGCGTTAATGCGTTATTATCGCGTTAACTTCGACAGCCCTAAAAAATATACAAAATGAAATCAATAATTAAATCAATAGCTTCAATAACACCTACAGTGAGTAGCTTCTCATTTGTTGAACAACCATGTCGAAAGACACATTCTGTGGTCGTGGAAAAGATGTTAATCTATTTCAGAAGGGTCAAATTATTGGCATGCATCAAGCCGAGAAAACATCTAAGGAGATTTCTGAAACTACTAAAATCGGGTTAAGAACTGTCCAACGCATTATTAAAAAGTGGAAGGACAGTGGGGAAACATCATCTTTGAGGAAGGAATGTGGTCGGAAAAAAATCTTGAATGATCGTTATCGGCGATCACTTAAACGTTTTGTGAAATCCCTGAGTTCTACTGTAGTTTTTCTACGATTTGATATGTTTAATAGTGCACAATGCGAAGGGAACTCAAGGGATTGGGACTAAACAGCTGTGTAGCCTTAAGAAAACCACTTTTCATTGAGGCTAACCGGCAAAAACGGTTTCAATTTGCTAGGGAGCATAAAGATTGGACTCTGGAGCAATGGAAGAAGGTCATGTGGTCTGATGAGTCCAGATTTACCCTGTTTCAGAGTGATGGGCGCATCAGGGTAAGAAGAGAGGCGGCTGAAGTGATGCACCCATCATGCCTAGTGCCTACCGTACAAGCCTGTGGGGGCAGTGCTATGATCTGGGGTTGCTGCAGTTGGTCAGGTCTAGGTTCAGCAACGTTATGTGCCCAAAGAATGAGGTCAGCTGACTACCTGAATATACTGAACGACCAGGTTATTCCATCAATGGATTTTTTCTTCCCTGATGGCACGGACATATTCCAAGATGACAATGCCAGGATTCATCGGGCTCAAATTGTGAAAGAGTGGTTTAGGGAGCATGAGACATCATTTTTGCACATGGATTGGCCACCACAGAGTCCAGACCTGAACCCCATTGAGAATCTTTGGGATGTGCCAGAGAAGATTTTTCGCAGTGGTTCAAATCTCCCATCATCAATACAAGATGTTGTGACATTGCAGAAGCTCTCTCTATATATATATATATATATATATATATATATATATATATATATATATATATATATATATATACCTGTATATATACAGTATATACTGTATATACTGTATATATACTGTATATACTGATCAGTCATAACATTAAAACCACCTCCTTGTTTCTACACTCACTGTCTATTTTATCAGCTCCACTTACCATATAGAAGCACTTTGTAGTTCTAAAATTATTGACTGTAGTCCATCTGTTTCTCTACATACCTTTTTAGCCTGCTTTCACCCTGTTCTTTAATGGTCAGGACTTTTTTTTAGATCAGACACAGCAGCTCTGCTGGAGTTTTTAAATACTGTGTCCACTCACTGTCCACTCTATTAGACTCTCTTACTTAGTTGGTCCACCTTGTAGATGTAAAGTCAAAGATGATTGCTCATCTATTGCTGCTGTTTGAGTTAGTCATCTGCTAGACCTTTATTAGTGGTCACAGGATGCTGCCCACAGGACGCTGTTGGCTGGATATATTTTTGGTTGGTGGGCTATTCTCAGTCCAGCAGTGACCGTGAGGTGTTTAAAAACTCCATCAGCACTGCTGCGTCTTATCCACTCATACCAGCACAACGCACACTAACACACCACCACCATGTCAGTGTCACTGCAGTGCTGAGAAGGATCCACCACCCAAATAATACCTACTCTGTAGTGGTCTTGTGGGGGTCCTGACCATTGAAGAACAACATGAAAGGGGGCTAACAAAGTATGTAGAGAAACAGATGGACTACAGTCAGTAATTGTAGAACTACAAAGTTCTCCTATATTGTAAGTGGAGCTGATAAAATGGACAGTGAGAGAGAGAGAGAGAGATACAGTTGCAATTAGTATTATGGTGATACGAGGTTATATGGTGATATGGAATTTTATGAAAATATATAGCAAGACACACAGAAAAAAAATAACTTAATTTTGACAACTCAAGTTAATGTAGGTTTAAAAACATCTTACTTCAAAACATTTTTACATGGTAGAACATAATTTTGACCTGATAGCCTATTATAAGAGATCTTGGTAAGTGCTGAAAAGCTTCTAACACCTTTCTTCTGCAATTTTTGCTTATTATTCTCAAGCAAAAGCTTCTCATTAATGTTTGATTACTTTTTGCTGCAACTGAAGGTGAGTACACCAAAGATTTTCTATGGGATTTAAATCTAAATAAGAGGACCACTCCAAGATATTATAGACTTGATTTCCTAACGAAGATTTGCTTGACTTGGAAGTGTGTTTGTTCTTGGGATCGTTCAATTTTCACCACAAAAGGCATAACAATTTTCATTTATATTTCTTAGAATTTATGATGCCGTTCACACTTTCAAGACTGCTAATTGCTGCAGCAGAAAACCATATCCAGGTCATCACTGAACAACTTCAGTGCAAGACCATGGGGATAGTGTTCTGGTCATAAGCCTCTCTTTTCTTGTACCAGTAAAACTGCTGATCCATATGACCATACAGTTCAGAGTTTTAAGTAGTTATTTCATAGAACTGTGGACCATGAAGCACAGGAAGGTTCGGCTGAAATATACCAGAGGGAATTTGGATAGGCCTGCAAAGTCTTAGGTTGTTCATCATCATATGGTTGCCACTGTCACATTTGGCCCAGCCTTCATCAGGTCATCCTGTAAGTGTTTCAGTAACATGGGTTTTTTTCTTTGTTGTCCTGAGGATGTTGCTAAAGTGTCTGGACGAAATGTTGGGCTTTCTTCCATGGACCTTTCAGACAATACTCCAGTGATTTCTCCAGGAATGTTTAGAGTCTTGTAATTCTTCTTATACCCATTGCGCACAGTGACTCATTGGGTAGCACTGTTGCCTCACAGCAAGGTCTTGTGAATCTTGTGTAGCAAGAAACTACCTGTTCTGTCATGAATGAAACCAAATTGTGTAAACCATGACGTTAAAAATCCTAATCATTAATTAAATAAACCCATTGCCCTTTTTGGTGATATGGAATTGTTTCCTCTCTGAGCTTTTGGGTTAGCTTCTTAGTTTTTACCATGGTTACAACACACATTGAACACATATCTGCTTGGTTGTTTATATAACACATCACAGCTTAAGCAAATTAATAATGAGTTCCCAGTTAAATCATATAACCCAATTTTAGGTCATACAGACTAGCAGTAGGTTTAAAGATAAGCAATACTATGTAGGGGTTAAATAAATTTGAAATTGCAATAACAAAACATCCTGACACTAAAATACATCATTTTCTTTGTTTACTTGCTGTATCTTTCAACTGATGAAAACTTAATTTTAAGCAAAATCTGGCTTTGCAGAAAAGTTTTGTTATACTTATTTTCATTGTGAGGTTGATTATTTTTGCTTGTGAGGACACAAAGAAAAGTAATTATGCTAGTTTTCTGATGTTCAGAAGTACATCATCAAAACACAAGCTTTGACTGCATTTATAAGCCAGCCACTGATTTATGGTAGGTAACTGTATATATAGATATTTGATATCTGTTTTATTTCTGAGCATATAGTAGCATTTAAACATCAATCCGTCCATTGCCAAATTAGTTACATGTTTTAAAAAGAGTACAATAAATGTGAGTCATACACATGTTTAGACTTCATCAGGAGTCTAAGACTAACCACATGTTTCTTTTTACAGGAGGAGCCAATCACATTCAATCAGGATGCATTTATTACGCATAGATCCAGTACAATGAGACAATTCCTCCAGAATGCTACACAACTTCAGCTGTTCAAAGAAGTATGAATTTGAACATAATATAATTTTTTTTTTTTTTTTTAAGTCTACGCAAGAACAGACTCTGTACAGATACACTCACTCTTGTGTATTTGTCATCTGCATTTGTATTTTGAATAAGATAAAGGTTTTTATGTACTGCCTTATTCATGCCATAGACCATTTTGATATTTAATAAAACTATAAAATGTTTAGTTTATAGATGGACGTTTGGACCTCCTAAACTCTGGTGAAGGCTTCAGTGATGTGTTTGAGGAGGAAATTAATATGGGTGAATATGCTGGTAAGAACAAAATTATTTATGCAAAAATAATAATGCATGTTACACATGAGTGCAAGTTCAATTGGTTTACTTTACCTGATACATATTCATCTTCTCCACAAATATTGGCACACCTGAAAAACATAAACAAAATGGGCCATTTAAAAGCATTCTTTGTTGGTTATCCATTTATCATTTTTTTTAAATATTAACTAAAATTAAACTGCATTTTTAAACTAAAATCAACTAATTACACTTAAAAAAATCTTAACATGAAAAAATATTTTTCTCAAATTCCTTTACTTACTATCTTGTGCATCTGCCTTTGCACAGAGTCCTCTCCTTTGATTCGTAAAGAGACGTCAGAGGATCTTAAACCATTCCTCCATATAGAACCTCTTCGATTCTTCCGATTCCTCCAAGGTCCACACTTCTCTAGCTTATTCCACAGTTTATATGGGGTTTAAATCAGAGGGCAGAGATTGCACTGACAAAACCCTGATTCTGTGGTCAATTAAGCATTTCTAGTTGTATCCAATTGTGTGGATATTAAGAAATGGCCAGTGTTTAAATGCCTCTGAGGCCAGTGCTCTGGTAGCACAGTGATAAAATATGCTAGCCCACCAGTGCTGAGATTTCAAGCTCGCAAGTTTGAATCTCAGCTCTGCTATCAGCTGACCGAGCGCTTACACATGAAAGGGCTGAATAGGGTTTCCTCATAACTGCTGCAATTGCAGCCTTTGCTGGCTGACTGATAGCATCTGTACAGTGCAAGGGGGGTATGATGGAGGTCAGTGTGTGCGTAAAACTGATCCTTATATGAACCCACCTTGTGCACAACCGTGTGACGGTTGTGACCCTCCTCGGTCTGGAGTGGAGGCAGTAGAGGAAGTCTGAGGTACCATGTATTTAAACAAATTGTTCCAGGCCTTGAAAAGAAAATCAGCTCACATTATAGATCCACCACAATGCTTCCTAGTGGGGATAGATTCTTTGGCTTCATTATCCTCATTGTGTGTCCAGTAAATATAGACATACGATCTCTTTCAGGCAAATCTTTCAGTCACATCTTGCTTCATTTCACTTGTTTAGCTGTTTTGTTGTATCTATCTTCTGATTTGTGTAGCTCAAAAACATTTTGTCTCACATCATTGCTGTGTCCTCTAGTCATTGTCATCATAATTAATGAGTAAGAGAATTAGGCCTGTGTGTCACCTCATACTTATACTCCAGTAAAACAGTCATGGCTGACAATTTTTTTTGCTGGTTGCACCACCCCTGCCCTGACTGAGTAGAGTCACAGACTATCATGTGCCCCCTCCAGCAGATGTGCCAGTTGTTTGTTATTCCACGGTCATACACTCATTGTTCAGGTGCCTTGACCAGCCTGTCACATTTGCAGCATTATTGATGAACCTCTATAGTCCTCAGGCACAGCCAGTTGTGCATGTTGAACGCCCAGCTATGTCAGTAATACAGCTAAGATGACAGCTCGACATCTTTCGTACATCTTCATTATTAGTCTTACTGTTTACTTACTGTTTAAAACCTTTGTTTTTTTGTGCATGTTTTTTGACAGGTAGCGATAAAGTATATAATCAGTGGCTTCTCACATTTAAGGTTTGTGTACCTAACCTATTGTGGATATTAAAAGGACACACACCCCTATTTAAATGGCAGGTTTTTGTAAAGTAAAAATGAGACCAACTTTTTTCAACCTTGATGTAACCCATAATATATATATAATTCCATAAAAACCTGAAATACATTACAGCATTTAGTCTTTTTGGGTAGAAGTCTGTCGGTATGGCACATTTTGACAATCTTTAAGACATTGTCGGGAGATTGTTGTCACGTGTAGTACACAATCAGTACCTTCCAGATATAGGTGCAATTCCTTTAATGTTTTCTATTGTCTTTTTTATCAATTTTGGATTGAAATCCAAGTCTTGCTAATGTCACTATTGTGCCATAATTTATCCACTTGTTGATGACTCTTCACTGTGTTCCATGGTATATGTAATGCCTTGGAATTTTTTTGTACCTTTTTCCTTACTCATTCCTTACTCAACAGTGAGATCTCTTTGGTGCTTAAGCTCTTCACTGATCATGGCTGTTGCTGAAAGATGCATATAAGTAATTGTCATTTAATGCAACTATGTAAATCCTATTAGAAAAGAAATTAGAATTAGAAATTTACACAGGGTTAATCAGTCAATTTATTTGATGACAGGTTGTACTGTCTAGTATTTAACATGAGTTTGAATGTAATTGGTTAATTCTCAAAACACCCAAATCCCCAGTTAAAAGAGGGTGTGCACACTTAATGCAACTAATGCAACCACATTTTTTAAATTTATTTTTGTTATTGCCCTCTAAATGATTTCAGTTTTTTTCACTGATTTGCACAAATTATAGGTCACATTAAAGGTGGAAATAAATCTAAAATTATTCACCTTGGTCTATTTTTACATCACAAAAACCTGGTGTTTTAACAGGGGAGTGTAGGTTTGTTATATCTATGCATATGTAGATTTTTGTCTCCATGTATATGTAGATGTTTGCCATATTTTTCGGATTGTCACCAACTGTGCATTTCTTTATCAGAAAGGTGGTGGGGCCTTCCTTAACTCTGTGAAGACAAAAGCGAATCCTGCTATGAAAACCGTCTACAAATTTGTACGTATAGTTTCTTATAGGTAACTCAAATTTTTAATCCAACTTTAATACAAAAAATCTGAATATTTAAAAAAGTTGCCATTTTGATACACAATCGTGTCACCTTCATAAAATAATTTTATTTATCAAGGCTGTTATTAACAATATCTAAATAAACTTGTAAGTGCGTCCACAAGTATATGGCTCCCTTTTGTGTTGGTACAGATTAAACCACTTTCTTGTTTTAACATTTCACAATGCTATTTTGACTGTTAATTCTTAATGAAAAAGAAAACATTACTTTATTTATTATTGCAAATTAGTTAATTAGCTATAAGCAAATTAGTAAAAATTAAAAAGTGTTTATGTATGCACAAATGTTGCATTGAAATGCCACAGATGTTTTTTACTAAGCAATTCAAGTGATTTAAATAAAAAAAATTTCTAAAAGCTTAATGATAACCCTTTTACTGTTAACCAAAAGTGGACAGAAAGTTGGCTTATGCATTACTAAGCTATGAGGTATGAGCTCTTTATTGATCAGCTATTTACAGAGGAGGTCAGGTGACAAATTTCCATGCCACTGGCATATTAATATAAAACCAGATTTTTTTAATCATCTGTTGTTTGTCAATAAATGCTTTCTGAGTTTTAGTTGATTTTGTTAATTTTTTTTAGTGCATTTCCCCCAACTTTACGCCCAGTGTAGACATATCCAATTACTCTATTTGTATGCCTTTACTGGTCCAGACCTCCACTCCTGACCAATGAGGGTCTTAAGTAACACACACACCCTCTGATGTGTGCAGAAGCCAACCCCTTCTTTTCACCTGCATTAGGCGGGTTCATATGGGGATCTGTCTTGCGCATGGAGAGTTAAGCACCAATCTTCATTATTCCCTGTCTCATTGTGCAGGTGCCATCGATCAGCCAGCAGAGGTCAAAATTGCATCAGTTATGAGGAATGCCTTGCAGCCCTCCCTCAGACTGGCTAATTATTGTCTGCAAGCTCATGATGTCAGCAGTGGTGGGCTAGTGTGCTTTACCGCTGCTCCACCCAAGTGCCTGTTTTGCTTGTTTTTACTGACATTTAAATGGATATGGCTGGCTCCAATTGCCAGCTGTTAATTGCAATGTAAATTTGATTTCGTGTAATCAGTGTTGTACTAATTTTATATAGATATTTAAACTAAAGATCACCTTTAAGTGTGATTTTTATGGCTCTATGTCAGAGTCGTGTAGTTGAGGAAAAATTGTACTAATGTTTCCTTTAAAAATATCTATCACAGTTGTGAAAACTTACCAACAGTTCATCATAAAAAATTTAATTTTGTCTTTGATGACTTCCTTATGGCACTATGATTCTGAAGAGATATATTTGCCATTTTTACCCATCAATCTACACTTCATCCCTCATAATGACTTGAATTTTTTATTTAAGTTTTGAAAGGCTACTTCGATGGTCATAGCCATATGCACTCAGGAGTACTTTAAGAAAACATTGTCACCTAACACAGTTGCTGCTGCATCAAGAAATGCAACCTAAAACTAAGAAAGGCGTATATTAATTTTGTGCAGAAACACCAGCAAGTTCTCTGGGCCCGAAGTCATCTGAGATAGACCAAAAGACAGTGGAAACATGTTCTGTAGTCAGAAGAGTCTATGTTTAAGCTTGTTTTTGGAAAAAATGGACATCGGATTCTATGTACCAAAAATGAAAAAAGACGATCCAGACTGATAGCTTATATAGGTATTTTGGAGTGACATGCTGCCATCAAGACGAAGTCTTTTCCCAGGAACTTCATGTCTAGTATGTGTGCTTGACTGGCCTTCCTGCAGTCCAGATCCGTCTCTTATTAAAAATATATGGCATGTCATGAAGAGGAGAATCTGAGAACAGCGACTGTTGAGTAGCTAAAGTCTTGAATAGACAAAATCCCACTTGAAGGATCTTCAATTCTCAAACCATTTAAAAGTATAATTTAAAAAGGTGATGTCACCAAGTGGTAAATATGCCTCTGTCCCAACACTGAACATCTTTTCCTTGTTTTTTGTATGTTAAATTAAGGTTATAAAGAATTAAAAATGACATATTTCAGTTTTTATTGCATTTTTTTTAAACGTGTCCCCACTTTTCTGGAAATGGCATTAATACTTTTAATATCAGATAGTAACCAACTAAACACACAATGTTGTTTTAATGATTATTATTATTATTATTATTATTTATTGAATAAAAAATTGTTTTCAGTCTTACCTGGCCTTATGTGGAAAAAGTAATTACTAAATCAACCAGTTAACCAAATTCACAGATTAATTTAGTTTTACTAGCCACTAGGCATGATTACACAGAGATCTGTTAAATCTAAATAATATGATGACACTTCTAAAGAAATTAATTTACAGATGTGTCATTAAAATCTGTCTAGAATGGATTACAAAGCCATTGCTAATGCAAAAAGTGCATCCTCAGGAGAGTGTCAAGGTGCAAAACAATGCTGACCAAAAATAATGCAAAGGCTTGTCTTGCATTTCCCAAAAAAACAGTTAGATGCTCTTGGGTTAATATTTTGTGGACTGATGAAACAAATGTTGTGGTCTCCAATCTCTTACACCATGACTATAAAACTAATACAAAAACTATTAAAGAAAAACATCAGAGACCGAATTTAGTTAGAAAAAAGGCTCCATACTTTATTTTAGATATGATCATAACTGGGCATCAATGTTATGAAGAATGTGCAAAGTACGGCTTCAAATAATACTTATTTTATAAATTTTTCTATGTGGGCAAGTTAATCACCTCCCCTTCTTTGGCGTTTCATCTTTAAATTTGAAACCATTGTGTCTAAAACAATTTTTTGACATCATCTCTCCGACCCATTTGACCACCCTTATCTCTAACCAGCAGATAATTAAGCTAATTAATTTCTTCATTAATACACAAGCAAGTCCAACTCTGAATTGCTTAAAACAAACAAACTAATGTTTTGGAGTGGCCAAATCAAAGCGGCTAATGCTCAAAACCCTTAAATGTAGTCAAATTAAAGCAACACAAGATTGTGCCAAAGTTCCTCCACAGCAATGTAAAAGACTTATTGCCAGTTATCACAAATATTATCTTCAATAAATGAAATGATCATTGAAAAGCTGCAATTTGTATTTTCTCATGTTGACTTGTATCTTATTTGAAAATGACATTAGCAAGAAATGACAGTGAGGGACAAATACTTTTTTACAGCACTGTAGGTCTATAAGGGCCCACAATTTACACTGCATTTTTTGGATAAAAAAAATCAAACCATGAAATCCAAGTAACAGTCTGTAGTTCTCTGTGTTCAAGGCATGCTGCAAGGCGTAGTAGATCTGTTAAAGAATATAAAACAATATTTAATCTTTAATTACCAGGACCACATTGACCTCAATAATTTAACTCATCCGGGCAAGAAGGGCCTTCTTAGGGGATGTAAGAGAATTCAATAATTACTTCAGAAGAGCTCCAAAGTCCTGTGCAGATGTAGAAGAACCTCTCGGATGGATAACCATCTTTGCAGCATCTAGGATATCAAGTGATGAGGTGTTTCAGGTCTTTTTGCAAACATGTCTTAAAGTGTGCAGCACTATGAAATTGTCGTGACATTTTTCGTTTTAAAATTCTCAACGCATTCACTGGGGACAGGTGAAAGGACGAAGATTGTCTAGTTTGATGAGACAAAAAAAGTGTCTGATAAAGTGTCTACTAAATTTTTTTTGCAATCTGTTGTACTTCCTTGTCTGCTCAGTAAACTATTAATGAAATGCATGGCCGACACTTTTATTACTTAAAACCTGAATTATATTTGTTTTAATCTGAGTTAATAGTTAATTATTAAAGTTGTGATCATTTTTACTTGTTGTTTCGACAAGACTGGTTTTTACAGTTCTGATCAGGAAAAATCACTTGTTAGTTTTGACTCTTTGAAATTGTATTTCTGTTTTACAGTTGTTTTTATGTTTTAGGCCAAAGATCATGCAAAGATTGGCATTAAAGAAGTAAAAAGTCGTCTTAAACAAAAGGTAAATACACACAGACATCAGCATTCACTAAACATAAATACACAACATATGCCTGTTGTCACTCTTTGCAGGATCTGAATGAGAATGGCTACTCATGTAGCAAGGATGACCCTGGCTTTACCCATTTAGCATCCACTCACAACAAGATTTTGCATACCTGGGAACAGAGGCCAATTGCAGTGCACTTTGGAGAGGTAGGTGGAATATTCTGAATTCTGATTGTTGTGTCAGATTGTTCTGTTGAGGCAGCATGGTTCACTTCATGTATATCTCACACCTTGGGGACAGAGTTCCTAAATGAGATTGTGTGATCATCATTGCAAAATTGTTTTGTTATAAATTAGCATTGTCCTTGTGGACAAGACTCTGGACAGTCATTTATTTAAAGAGGTTAAGTAACGAGTCATATATTTAGTATTATCCTTCAGTCACTTCATTAACCCCATCAAATGTGTTAGTGGGTTATGCTTGACAATAATTCTTTGGTTTTGTCTGATTCACTTATGCAGCTTATACATATAACATGTTGCATCCTTTTACACAATAAGATGGTACACATATGTTACAAATTAAACAAATTAATTAGAAGTAAAGCAAATTAATGCACACAATGGGTTTGTTCAAATTTATGTGACACTTATGGTCAGTTTTTCTGTATTGCTTTGTCAGATAAAAAAGTTTAAGTAATACATTGCTTGTACAACCAAAGCCTGTTTGTTTTTATAGCATTTACACAGGCATAGGTTTGCACTTGTATGTCATATGTAATGCTATTATTGCTGTAGGCTGCAGCAGGTGTGGTAAAATTTAGGGAAGTTGCTTGAACTAAGTGACGTTCCTGTGCATGATTTACTTATGGGTTTCTTACAAGTCACAAGTAAGTTCCACAAATAAACAAAGTTTATTGATAAGAAATTAAGTGAAATACATACAGAATGTATATGGGTGGAAACCATCTGAACTGATGAAGAACAGTAAGTGTTGGAAGAATTGAAAGACAACCAGATTGAACTGAATATACATTGTGAAGGTGCCCATCTACCTACTTTAAAAACTCAATTTTCTCTGACTTCAGTTGAAACCAACTTAAGTGTATCAAATTTATTTAATAATTGGTTTTTTTTTATTTCACATTAAATAGAACATGAATTACAACTAAACAATTAAAAAAATGAATGGCATGGGCAAAAATATTGCTACCCTTGGTATTTTGTAGCAAGTTGGCAATGACTGTAATTAAGTATTCTCTAATTCTAATTATGTTTTCTGTACTTCTCTGTTAAAAATTTGACTTACTATTCTTTGGCAAATTGTTCCAGCTTCATCAAGTTTGAGGGGTGTTGTCTTTTAACTTCAAGTTTCATCTCTGTCCATACATGTATTACCGATTCGACCCAGTGGCGAAACCTACAGCAGGTTGTTGTCGCTGAACCGCTGGATGTCTAAATGGTGCTCAGAAAACTGCATTGATTTTGTAGATAATTGGTCCACCTTTGAGGGAAGGCCTGGTCTTTTGAAGCGGGATGGTGTCCACCCCACGTGGGAGGGTGCTGCTCGCATTTCTTGCAGCATAGGTGACAGGCTTTACCACCGCGTTAGTGTAGCGGCAGATAGTGTTAAATGACTATCCAGAGCCAAGACCAGGCAGCAGACTAACAGGCCTAACCAACTGTCTGCGAGTCGCCATCGGACGTCACCCGGAATCCTTAGGTCACAAACCATTGAGACTGTGTCTGTTTACCGTGGCAGGTGTAAGCCAAAACAAAATCAAAAAGTATGTCATAATAACTTAATTAAAATTAATCTAAATGAGCATCATGAAAACCATAGTAAAGCTAAACTAAAGTTAGGACTTCTAAACATCAGGTCACTTGCATGCAAAACAGTAATTGTAAATGAAATAATTACAGATAATAGTCTTAGTGCACTTTGTTAAACTTAGGTTTAAATGAAGCATCTCCTCCGGGTTACAGTTATGAACATAAGCCACGTCTTAGTGGTCGTGGTGGAGGAATAGCCGCAATTTATGACAAGGACATAGGTCTCACTGTAAAATCAACTCCCATAACAAACTCGTTTGAAGTTCTTATCTCTGACATAGCCAATAAATGTTCATCTGATAAAACTAGTATGTTTAAGCTGGTTACTGTTTATCGACCCCCTGGTCCTTACTCAGAATTTCTTAACGAATTTGCCGATTTTCTTTCTAAATTAGTTTTATCAACTAAGAAAGCTTTAATTGTTGGTGACTTTAATATCCATTATGAGGATAAATGTAATCCACTCAAAACTGCGTTTGACTCTATTTTAGAATCTTTAGGCATCACCCAAAATGTAACAGGACCCACTCACCGCTGTAAACATACCTTAGATTTAATACTTACTTATGGTATAAACATAGACAACCTGGAAATTGTACCACAGAATGACTTAATCTCTGATCACTCTCTACTAATTTATGAAGTGTCCCTGTCCAATAAGGTACAGCAACCAAATCGTTTTAAATATAAGCGCACTATTACATCTGCAACTGCAGCAGCGTTCATAAACTGCCTACCAGAATTACCAAATATACCAGCATCAGAACCTAAAGAACTAGATCAGGCAACTCAAAACCTAGAGACTGTATTGCGCGCAACCTTAGATAACGTAGCCCCACTTAAAACTAAACTGATTAGGGAGAAAAAACTTGCTCCTTGGTACAATGACCACACATGCGCACTTAAACAAGCAGCACGGAAATTAGAACGCAAGTGGCGTCACACTACACTGGAAGTGTATAAGATTGCTTGGAAAGATGCTCTAACTGAGTATAAACATGCACTTATAAAAGCTAAATCTTTATATTATTCGTCCCTAATAGAGAAAAATAAAAACAATCCCAGATTCCTTTTTGAGACAGTGTCCAAATTAACTAAAAACGTCAATGAAACTGAATCTAATATACCGCCTGACTGTACCAGCGATGATTTTTTAAAATTCTTTAATGACAAGATAGAAAAAATACGACTTCAGAGTCAGAGTGTGTCACCTGCCAATGTTAAGTATGGACTCACTCTGAGCAGCACTGGTGAGAACAGTGATGATAACAGTAACGAGTTAATCCAACTAAATTCCTTTAATCCAATCTCCCAAAATGAACTAACTGTGTTGATTAAATCATCGAAGTCATCATCGTGTATACTCGATCCTGTTCCAACTCGTCTACTTAAAGATTTACTCCCAGCTATTGTAGAGCCCCTGCTTACATTAATCAATGCATCCCTTAGCCTTGGATATGTACCTAAATTGTTTAAAAGTGCTGTTATTAAACCCCTGATTAAAAAACCTAATCTTGATCCACATGTACTAGCTAATTATAGGCCAATTTCAAACCTTCCTTTTGTCTCAAAGATATTAGAAAAAGTCGTTTCCAAACAGCTATGTTCTTATTTGAATGAAAATTGTATTCATGAAAAATTTCAATCAGGATTTAGACCCAACCATAGTACCGAAACCGCATTAATTAGAGTAGTTAACGAGTTGTTAATGTCTTCTGATAATGGATGTCTCTTTTCTTGTTCTATTAGATCTTAGTGCAGCGTTTGATACGGTCGATCATAACATTTTACTGGAGAGGCTAGAAAATACAGTAGGTGTTAAAGGACTCGCACTCTCCTGGATTAAATCATATCTGACTGACCGCTCTCAATTCGTTTATGTAAATAATAAATGCTCGGAAACTACAAAAGTAAAGTATGGTGTTCCACAGGGGTCGGTACTGGGACCGCTATTATTTACACTCTATATGCTTCCACTAGGTGAAATTATTCATAAACATGGCATAAACTTTCACTGCTATGCAGATGACACACAGCTGTATATATCAGCCAAACCAAATGATACTGACACAATCAGTAAGATAGAAGATTGTGTAAACGACATAAAAAACTGGATGTCGTGTAATTTTCTTTTACTTAATTCAGATAAAACTGAGGTTTTACTTGTTGGCTCTAAAGCTGCAAGAGACAAGTTGTCTAACCTGGTGCTAAACTTAAACACGTTCTCTGTTACTCCCAGCCCAGATGTAAAAAACTTAGGTGTCACAATAGATTCAGATCTCTCATTTGATACACACGTTAATAATATTACTAGAGTTGCTTTCTATCATTTGCGTAACATTTCTAAAATAAGAAATATACTATCTGTTAATGACGCCGAAAAACTGATCCATGCGTTTATAACTTCTCGGTTAGATTATTGTAATGCTCTTCTAACTGGATGCTCTGGTAGATCCTTAAACAAACTCCAATTAGTTCAAAATGCAGCAGCTCGAGTGCTAACTAGAACTAAAAAATTTGACCATATTACTCCTGTTCTATCATCTCTACACTGGCTGCCAGTTAAATTTCGCATTGATTACAAAATACTTTTACTAACTTATAAAGCGCTACATGGTCTGGCTCCACAGTATCTGAGTGAACTTATTAATCACTACAGCCCAGCGCGTCCACTTCGTTCACAAGATGCAGGGTTACTTATAGTTCCTAGAATTAAAAAGATCACGGCTGGTGGAAGAGCGTTTTCTTACAAAGCTCCACAACTCTGGAATAATCTTCCTGCCTCTATTCGGGATTCGGACACAGTCTCAATGTTTAAGTCTAGACTGAAAACATATTTATTTTCTCAGGCTTTTGATTAGTATAGACAAAGGCGCAGAGCTTGGGGGTTCTTGGTCATAGAAACTTGTGGTGATCAGGGATGTTGGGTTGCTGTCGTTCTGCCTCTCTTGTCCGATCACTCGGGTTTGATGACGGTGGGGAGATGGGCGCTGATGTCCTGTGAAAGCCTTCATGACCTTGTTACCTGCTTGCTCTCCCTTTTAGTTATGCTGTAATAATTAGGGCTGCCGGAGTCTAAAACTCTCTGTAAAACTGTTTGTCAACTAGCATTGTACATTATTAACTACATTCTCTGTTGTTTTACCCCGAGGGCATTCTGATGGAAACCTGTTTACCCGCCGAGGTTAAGGATTAAAGTCGAGACTGCCGGGACAACGATGCTGCTCCTGTCAGATGTGACTGGTCTGGAGTAATTGCAACGACAAGAAATCACTACAGACTTTATTGAAGACTAGAGCGGATAACAACTCTATTATTTATTACCAGTTATGACTTTTAGATCATTTAATTCTGTGTTTGTATGATTTGTGTTAATCGTGTATTTATTTAAAGTATCCTCCAGGCCACCCAAGAAGGATGGGCCCTGCTGAGTCTGGTTCCTCTCAAGGTTTCTTCCTGTAATTTTCAGGGAGTTTTTCCTTGCCACAGTCGCCCTCGGCTTGCTCAACAGGGGTTTTTGTATCTGTTGGTCCTGGATTTTGTAAAGTTGCTTTGAGACAATGTCTATTGTAAAAAGCGCTATATAAATAAAGTTGACTTGACATGTTTAATATGAATCAAAAGCCCAGCTCAGGAGCCAACAGTAGCATCTTGGTGGAGCGACATTCACTTGTCCAATACAATAGTCAACTTTATTTATATAGCGCTTTTTACAGTAGACATTGTCTCAAAGCAACTTTACAAGATCCAGGACCAACAGATACAAAAACCCCTGTTGAGCAAGCCGGCCACCTGTTGACAGTGGCAAGGAAAAACTCCCTTAAAATTACAGGAAGAAACCTTGAGAGGAACCAGACTCAGCAGGGCCCATCCTTCTTGGGTGGTCTGGAGGATACTTTAAATAAATAGTATTTACACATCATACAAACACAGAATTAAAATGAACTAAAAGTTATAACTAGCAATAATAAATAAAGAAATAATAATAATAGAGTTATTATTCAGTCCAGTCTGTAATAAAGTCTGTAGTGAGTTCTTGACAGTCTTGGTGCAAACACGGCAGGACCCGTCACATCCAGCAGGAGCAGCATTGTTGGCACGGCAGTCTCGACTTTATTTTTTAACCTCGGGCAGGTAAACAGGTTTCCATCAGAAGGACCTCAGGGTAAAACAATAGAAACTGTAGTTTGAAATGTAAAATGCGAGTTGAGAAAAATATCAGTTTTACAGAGAGTTTTAGACTCCGGCAGCCCTAATTATTACAGCATAACTAAAAGGGAGAGCGAGCAGGTAACAAGATCATGAAGGCTTTCACATGACATCAGCACCCACCTCCCCACCATCATCAAACTTGAGTGATCGGACAAGAGAGGCAGAATGACAGCAACCCAACATCCCTGATCACCATAAGTTTCTGTGACCAAGAACCCCCAAGCTCTGCTCTTTTGTCTATACTAATCAAAAGCCTGAGAAAATAAATATGTTTTCAGTCTAGACTTAAACATTGAGACTGTGTCCGAATCCCGAACAAAGGCAGGAAGATTATTCTTATTATAAGAAAATGCTCTTCCACCAGCCGTGATCTTTTTCATTCTTGGAACTATAAGTAACCCTGCATCTTGTGAAGGAAGTGGACGTGCTGGGTTGTAGTGATCAATAAGTTCACTCAGATACTGAGGAGCCAGACCATGTAGCGCTTTATAAGTTAGTAAAAGTATTTTGTAATCAATGCGGAATTTAACTGGCAGCCAGTGTAGATATGATAGAACAGGACTAATATGATCAAACTTTCTAGTTCTAGTTAGCACTCGAGCCGCTGCATTTTGAACTAACTGGAGTTTGTTTATGGATCTACCAGAGCATCCAGTGAGAAGAGCATTACAATAATCTAACCGAGAAGTTACAAACGCATGGATCAGTTTTTCAGTGTCATTTACAGATAGTATATTTCTTATTTTAGAGATATTACGCAGATGAAAGAAAGCAACTCTAGTAATATTATTAACGTGTGTATCAAAGAAGAGATCTTAATCTATTGTGACGCCCAAGTTTTTTACATCTGAACTGGGAGTAACAGAGAAAGTGTTTAGGTTTAGCACCAGGTTAGACAACTTGTCTCTTGCAGCTTTAGATCCAACAAGTAAGAACATCGAGCTCTGTAGAAATGGTCTTTTAGATGCTAACTAAAAGACCATTTTTACAGTTTGTTGCTCTAGCCCACCATTGCTTAGGTCTAGTTTTGGCTAGGTATCCAACAGACACAAATGGCTGTGTCTAAGAGTGTAAACGGCACTATATATAAATAGCGTGTCTCTCTGTGGTTGAAACAAAAAGTTTCAGCACATGCACTCTGTGACTATGAAGTCACACTGTTGTAGTGTATGTAGAATGAGGCCTGGCATCGTCTTGCTAAAATAACCATGGACTGCCTGGAAAAAGATATCATCTTCATGGCAGTATGTTCCTCTAAAAATATCCCAATATACATTGATCAGCCATAACATTAAAACCACCTCCTTGTTTCTACACTCACTGTCCATTTTATCAGCTCCACTTACCATATAGAAGCACTTTGTAGTTCTACAATTACTGATTGTAGTCCATCTATTTCTCTACATACTTTTTTAGCCTGCTCTCACCCTGTTCTTAAATAGTCAGGACCACCACAGAGCAGGTATTATTTAAGTGGTGGATTATTCTCAGCACTGCTGTGACAATGACATGGTGGTGGTGTGTTAGTGTGTGTTGTGCTGCTATGAGTGGATCAGACACAGCAGCGCTGCTGGAGTTTTTAAATACTGTGTCCACTCACTGTTCACTCTATTAGACACTCCTACCTAGTTGGTCCACCTTGTAGATGTAAAGTCAGAGACGATCACTCATCTATTGCTGCTGTTTGACCTTCATCAGTGGTCACAGGACGCTGCCCACGGGGCGCTGTTGGCTGGATGTTTTTGGTTGGTGGACTATTCTCAATCCAGCAGTGACAGTGAGGTGTTTAAAAACTCCATCAGCGCTGCTGTGTCTTATCCACTCATACCAGCACAACACACACTAAGTCCTGACCATTAAAGAACAGCATGAAAGGGGGCTAACAAATCATGCAGAGAAACAGATGGACTACAGCAAGTAATTGTAGAACTACAAAGTGCTTCTATATGGTAAGTGGGGCTGATAAAATGGACAGTGAGTGTAGAAACAAGGAAGTGGTTTTAGTCTTATGGCTGATCAGTGTATATCTTGTATTTACTTGGCCAGCAGGAGCCATCTCTGCTCTTTAGGACTGTTTTGAGCACACTGACTGGGACATGTTTAGGGAGACTGCAACATATGGCACTTCCACTAACTTGGAGGAGTACACGACATCAGTGAACTGCTACATTGGCAAGTGCATTACTGTCACCATACAATCACCATACAATGCAACCAGAAGCTTTGGATAACTTTTAAGGGGCAAGCACTGCTGAAGACACAAGACAGCCCTTAGAAGACCTGAAGAAATAACTTTGCAGAGTGGTCAGGTAGCCTTAGGCCCTTGAGTGCTTGGCTCGGCATCTGGAGAACCCCACTTCTCCTAATAATGTGGCCTGTTTTGTTTAACTGCCAAGTTTAACTTTATGGCATATGTTCATCCCATTGTGTGGTTTATATTTTGCCATTAGATGTGAAGTCTTCCAGGATTTAGCTCTGTGAAGAGGTATTCTGAAGCTATAAAAATGTGATGCCATGTGATCTCTGGCCCAAAAAGTTTAGTAAACCTTGGTGCTATAAAATCTCACTGTTGTAACATGGGTGCAGTACTTTAAAGTGGTGTAGAGTGGCCATATGGTAATTTTAAGGATTTTAAAGTGGGTCACATAGTTGAGAGGTGGCAGGGGTTTGCATAAGGCCTCATCAATAATTGTTCTGTATAGTTCCTACATATGACAATGTAGTGTAAATTGTGGGCCCTTATAGACCTAGTTGTGTGCCTTTCCAAACTGTCTATTCAACCGAAATTGCAAATAGTGCAATAGAACAATGCAAAGAAAACAAGTTCATGTTATTTTTTAAAGATTACAATAATAATGTTTTAACATTATTATTGGTTTAACTAAATTCACATATCAGTATTACCATCATGATCAGGTAAAACTTGGACTTCTTTTTGCAATGTTTTGCAAACCTCAACCTGGCACTTCTTTGCTTCTTATTTATGAAGGGCCTTTTTCCAGCTTTGCATGGTTTTGGCCCTGCCACTATGAGTCTGTTTTGAAGTGTCTTTGCAACTACCCCAGTTGCCTTTTGTTTTTCTTATTATAGGTAACTTAATGTCATCTTCTTTGACACTCTGCTGGTCTGTAGCTTTGTTGTCCCCAATGTCTGTTTCTAGACCTTTGTACCTCCTTAGTCCTCTTTGTCCTTTTCTTTGATAGGAACTCCTGATTGGTCAGTTGCCCAGTTGGGGTTTCTGGGTCAAGATACCATTCCACATACCCTCAAAAGCTATTTCTTGGAGACAACTGTGATTAATTTTATTAAATGTATAAAAATAGGATGTAAAATATACAGTGGGGCCAAAAAGTATTTAGTCAGCCACTGATTGTGCAAGTTCTCCTACTTAGAAAGATGAGAGAGGTCTGTAATTTTCATCATAGGTACACTTCAACTATGAGAGACAAAATGAGAAAAAAAAAATCCAGGAAATCACATTGTAGGATTTTTAAAGAATTCATTTGTAAATTATGGTGGAAAATAAGTATTTGGTCAATAACAAAAGTTCAACTCAATACTTTGTAACATAACCTTTGTTGGCAATGACAGAGGTCAAACGTTTCCTGTAAGTCTTCACCAGGTTTGCACACACTGTAGCTGGTATTTTGGCCCATTCCTCCATGCAGATCTCCTCTAGAGCAGTGATGTTTTGGGGCTGTCGCTGGGCAACACGGACTTTCAACTCCCTCCACAGATTTTCTATGGGGTTGAGGTCTGGAGACTGGCTAGGCCACTCCAGGACCTTGAAATGCTTTTTACGGAGCCACTCCTTCGTTGCCCGAGCGGTGTGTTTGGGATCATTGTCATGCTGGAAGACCCAGCCACGTTCCATCTTCAATGCTCTCACTGATGGAAGGAGGTTTTGGCTTAAAATCTCACGATACATGGCCCCGTTCATTCTTCCCTTAACACGGATCAGTCGTCCTTTCCCTTTTGCAGAAAAACAGCCCCAAAGCATGATGTTTCCACCCCCATGCTTCACAGTAGGTATGGTGTTCTTGGGATGCAACTCAGCATTCTTCTTCCTCCAAACACGACGAGTTGAGTTTTTACCAAAAAGTTCCATTTTAGTTTCATCTGACCACATTATATTTTCCCAATCCTCTTCTGGATCATCCATATGCTCTCTGGCAAACTTCAGACTGGCCTGGACATGTACTGGCTTAAGCAGGGGGACACGCCTGGCACTGCAGGATTTGAGTCCCTCTCGGTGTAGTGTGTTACTGATGGTAGCCTTTGTTACTTTGGTCCCAGCTCTCTGCAGGTCATTCATCAGGTCCCTCCGTGTAGTTCTGGGATTTTTGCTCACCGTTCTCATGATCATTTTGACCCCACGGGATGAGATCTTGCATGGGGCCCCAGATCGAGGGAGATTATCAATGGTCTTGTATGTCTTCCATTTTCTTACAATTGCTCCCACAGTTGATTTATTCACACCAACCTGCTTGCCTATTGTAGATTCACTCTTCCCAGCCTGGTGCAGGTCTTCTTCCTGGTGTCCTTCGACAGCTCTTTGGTCTTGGCCATGGTTGAGTTTGGAGTCTGACTGTTTGAGGCTGTGGACAGGTGTCTTTTATACAGATAACGAGGTCAAACAGGTGCCATTAATACAGGTAACGAGTGGAGGACAGAAGAGCTTCTTAAAGAAGAAGTTACAGGTCTGTGAGAGCCAGAAATCTTGCTTGTTTGTGGGTGACCAAATACTTATTTTCCACCATAATTTACAAATAAATTCTTTAAAAATCCTACAATGTGATTTCCTGGATTTTTTTTTCTCATTTTGTCTCTCATAGTTGAAGTGTACCTATGATGAAAATTACAGACCTCTCTCATCTTTCTAAGTAGGAGAACTTGCACAATCAGTGGCTGACTAAATACTTTTTGGCCCCACTGTAATATGTGTGATCATTGTTCTTGTATGGTATACATTCCCAAAACTTACTTGAATGTTTTAAGCATGTTTTTACTAGGGCTGGCATATTGGCCCAAATCACTGGATCGGATATTGGAAGAAAAAAAAACATGTAATCCGATACTGTTGCTTAATGTAAATAACACTTAATGTAAATAAGGCCATTGTTTGTGTGTAAAGCAAATAACACACAAAGATACGTTCCAACAGTGCTGCTTCTTGCCAGCTTGCATCTTGATGACATCAATAACTTTTATAATTTAAAAAAATCATCTACTACTGCCACATCTAAAAACACTGTTTAAACACAATAAAAATTGCTTTATAAATGAAAAATCGCTCACCTGAGATAAAAAAAAATCTTGTCCTGGCTTGGAGATCTCACATCCTTAACGATTAATCCATTAGTGTTATGAAATAAAACAAACTACACCGTTTCCCGTTTAGCCACATATGTCCTCTTCAAAATCCAGCAGGGTTTTTTAATAAGCGCGCTTTGATTTTTAATAATCTAAAAACTTGACAGAACTTTAACGAAAAATCTCAACTCAATTCTAATTGGTCCATCGCGTTTGATTGACATCCACATCTTCCAATAGTAGACACTTTTGTTAAACAAGCCAAAACTGCTGCTAAATGTTCTGTGTGTAAAAGTTAAAATAAAAACAGCAGTTTTGCATAACTGTGTTATGAATTTATTCCTTTAGAATATGTGTGCACTGAGACATGTATTATTACTGCTTAGTTGTTTTAGAGGAGAAATGACGGTATCGGATTGGTATCAGTATCGGATACTCAATTTACAGTATCTGTATCGGACATAAAAAGTGGTATCGAGCCAGCCCTAGTTATTACCATACTTTTGACATCAAACATTGCCATGGACATGGCCTCAATAAAATATCAGGACATTTTTTTATCAACAGGAGAGTAATGTAAATGTCCAGATCAACACAAAATGGATTACTAAACACGAAATCAAGCTTCTGCCATGGCCATCTCTGTCCTCTAGGGAGAAATAGATTTTTCAGCTTGGCTGAAAGCAGATTTCTTCAGTAAATGAAACCATTAACAATATTTTGTTTTTAACTGGGTTGTCTTGTCTAATATTAAAGTAGTTTGAGGATCTGAAACATATGCAAACATAGATAAAAATTGGAAGGGGCAAACACTGTTTCATAGCACTGTATATAAACTCCATTTACAGAAAGTTGGGACATTTTATAGAATGCAGTAAAAAGAAGAAACTGCAATTTGTTAATTCTCCTGAATTCTTATTTAACTGACAAGAGAAAGTTTTCCAGTGTTTTCACTAATCAACTTGATTGTAATTTGTAAATATAAGCACATTTAAAATTTGACCCATAGGGTGTATGCAAGAACACTACTGTTACTAAATACTGTGTATTTTTGAGCACATGCATGTATTTGTATTTTGTATTTATGTTCTTCTGTGTAGTGTTTTTTAAATTTATATTAATAACTGTTTGGGTATGATCAAATGCCACAGTCATATACTAATAAAAATATTTGTTAGTCTTCTTTGTTTTTAAATCATGTTATCTTTGTAGTGTTTTGACTGTGTGTGTGTGTGTGTGTGTGTGTGTGTGTGTGTGTGTGTGTGTGTGTGTGTGTGTGTGTGTGTGTGTGTGTGTGTACACGTGTGTTTAGTCTCACATTAGGCCATTAGCAGCCAGGAAAATGAACAGCAACATGGAAACGGAAAGCCACCCTGAACTGTAAGGAATTCACTGTCTCACTTACACTGTGTTTATTACCTTTAAAATGCAAACCACAACCACTAAATCGCAGTCTTGATGTTTTAACTTATCATGTTATAGTGACTGTAAATTTAAAAAACATGGGTTAGACTGAAATTGAAATAATTACATAAGATAAAATTCAAATGATTTCTCCAATTTGGCCTATATTTTATTTATGTTCTACAAATCCAGTAGAACAGTCTTTAACACCATGCAGAAGACAAGTGTTTTAATCATGTGTGCTAATAAACTGGTGAAAACACAATTATAATCCCCATGACAGCAGACTTGAAGTGAAAACTTTACATATACTTTTGAGGAATGCATTACTAGTCTTGTGATTGTAATGATTCCTGCAATGGTTCCTGCAATGATGAAAATAGACTTAATTATTACAATACATTTTAATGTACTTTTATTGTGTTTTTTCTGCAAACAGGAGTTTAATGCTCACGTGCCATGCCCAGATTGATGGGACTTTAAAGCATTCTTTGCACCTAATGAAATTTTACTTGCTGCACCTGGGGAAGGCTTTTAATTGAAACTTAACTTAGGACTGAGCCCTATGACTTCCTGATTGTCTTTTTGTTTGTTAGTTTTGTCTGTTAGTTCTTTGTTCATCTGGCTCAGTCAGACATGATGAATTTCTAAGTTTCCCCCGTTGGCCTTTTTTGCTGGGTTTCTTTGGTTTTGGTCCTGGGGCCAGACAGCATTTTTGTGTGTAACTATCTTGAGTGTCTTCCCTGGTCTGTAGTTTTCTTCCATGGGTGACGTAGCATCTTTCTTGTGGTTTTACCACTGCTTTTTACTGGGTTCCCCTTTCTGGTTCTGTGGTGAAAGTTTGGTCTAGAGGAGTGAGTAGCTGCTGGGGTTGCATCCAAAGATTTGGTTGTTTCTACTCTACTCTAGACTGTCACTTTGTTTTCTTTGTTTCCGAGCTATTGCATGGAGGGTAGTACTTCTGCTCTAGTGATGCAGTCACCTGTCTTTCCTATTTGAGATGCTTTAGTGTTAGTAACCCAATAAACACTGTGATGGTAAACGCTGTTTAAATGTAAAATGACATCCTGAAATTCTGTTGAAATCGTGAAAAATGGTAAAACGCTAATGTTAAATACTTTTTAAACGATAAAGTGTAATTAGGTTATATAGCTGTGGGGTAGTTGTTGAAGGCAATTTGCTTGATGCGATAGTTGTTGATGGGCATTTGGCTGTGGGCGGTAATTTGAGGTAGTTAAGGCTGGGGGGTATTTAGCTATTGAGGTAGTTGTGGTTGAGAGGTACTTGGTTGTGGGGTAGTTTTGGTTGAGGGGTAGTTGGATGTAAGGTTGAGAAGCATTCAGCTGTTGGTAATTCTTGTTGAGCAGTTATATAGCTGTGGGGGTAGTTGTTGAGGGCAGTTTGGCTGATGGGGAAGGTGTTGAGCATCATTTGGATGTGGGGTAGTTTTGGTAGAGAGGTAATTTGCTATGGGGTCATTGAGGCTGAGGTGGTATTTAGCTCTTGGGGTTATTTTGGTTGAAGGCTATTAGGCTTTATTTGAAGGCTAATTAGAGTAGAGGGCTAACTGACTTTGGGGTAGTTGCGGCTGTGGCAGTCAGTTGCGGTCATGGTAGTTTTGTTTGAAGGCTTTAAGGCTAATGGGGTAGTTTGGGTTGAATACTATTAGGCTATAGGGATATCTTGTGGACAATTTAGCCAAAGGGGTAGTTGTTGGGGGGCTATGGGAAATATATTTGGTTAATTGATAATTGGCTTTAGGGTATTTGAGACAGATGGGTTATTTAACTGATGGGGTAACTAGGGTTGAGGAGTAATTGGCTATTGGGTAGTTGAGACTGCTTGGTCATTTCTCTATTGAGGTAATTAGGGTTGATTGGTAATTAGCTGTGGGGTAATTAAGGCTAAGGGTTTTTTTTAGCATTTGGGGTAATTGGGGCAGATGAGTTGCTGGCTGTAGGGTAGTGAAGGCTAAGGGGTTATTTAGCTCTTGGTGTAATAAGGGTTGATGGGCAATTGACAGTGAGTACATGATGCCGAGAAGTTATTTAGCTCTTGGGGTAATTAGTGTTAAGGGGTGATTGGTGGTGGTGTAGTAGAGGCTAAGGGGTTATTTAGCTATTAAGGTAATTGGGTTAAGGAGTAATTGGTGGTAGGGTAAGTAAGGCTGAGAGGTTATTTAGCTGTTGTGGTCATTAGGGTTGATGGGTAATTGGCTGTGGGCTAGTTAAGTCTTAGGGTTTATTTAGTTGTTGGGGTAATTAGGGGTTTGGGGTAATTGGTCATGGGGTATTTGAAGCTGGGGTATAATTTGCTGTTGGGATAATCAGGGTTAATGTGTAATTGGGGCTGAGGGGTTATTTACTGTTGGCGTTATTAAGGTGTATGGATAACTGTCTATGGGCTAGTTGAGGCTATTTAGCTTTTGAGGTAATTAGGGTTGAGGGGTAATTGGCTGTGGGGTAGTTGAGGCTGATGGGATATTTAGTGGTTGGGGTAATTATGGCTTATGGGTAATTGTCTGTGGGGTAGTTAAGGCTGTAGGGTTATTTAGCCTTTGGAGTAAATTGGGTTGGGGAGTAATTGGTGGTAGGGTAAGTAAGGCTGAGAGGTTGCTGGATACCAGAACGTACACAGACAAACCACAATCCTTTTGGGTAAATTTTCTATGGACCAAATTTAAACCAAATTTAAGTTCCTTTGCAATGCATACAAATGCTATGTTTTTAGAAGGCAAAATGAACCTTACAAAGAAAAGTGCACCCTACCTACAGTCCAACATGGAGGTAGAGGATCAATAATTCGACTTTTCAGCACTCTGCCACCCCACTCTGTAGCATTACATGGTCTAAGGTCTTTAAATCTGAATAAGTTAAAGGCTTTTGCACAGAAAGAATGTGCAACAATTCCAAAAGAGAGCTGTCAGAAGATTTTTAGCACTTATCGAAATTGCCAATTAGAGGTAATCAAGGCAAACAAATGTTACACCAAGTACTGAGTACAACAGTGCACATGGACATTTGTCAAGTGAACTAGAAGTTTTTGTTTAAACTTTTTAAACGTGAAATTGTCTCATCTTGATACAGTTGCCTGTATCAATAAATATTCTGTGTTTACTGAGACCTGTTGCTGTATACTTTTAATCAATTTCATACACATCACCATAATACCTTTTACGAAAATGGGGTTGAATATTTTTGACTGCAACTGTGTGTGTATAACAGTTTATTAATTTGGTGGTCGTTATTTTTTGTTATGATTTTTTCCATTGTGACTGCCTGTATCGTGGCCGGATACACTTTGCTTTCCACTGGCTTTTGGAGATTAGATAATAGTTATTAGGTAATAATCTCTATACTAACGGTGCTATTCAACTTAAGTTGTCCATGTACTCATCTAACAGCACTATTCACCTCAAGCTTTTTTTGCTGCTCAAATTACTGTTGACTGCTTGAAGATTGCAACAATTTATAGTGAAACAACTGCATCGAAAAGACTTTTTTTTCCTATTTATCGTAGTCAATTCGTCCTCCGCTGCTGGAGACTGTGGTCGTGTCTCAGGAGGGTATTTTTGCCTGCCTCACGCTCCCTCCAATGAGTGCGCAGTCCACCAACCCCTTCTTATTCGCCCACACCTTCTGTGAATTCGCGCATGAGGCAACGCACTGATCTCTGTGCTCCTCCACTTTCTGTACAGAAAGTAGAAGAGCTGAGGTTCGAACATTGGAGTTCAGAATCCCAGAGCTGGTGTGCTAGCAGTTTATCCTGCTGCGCCAACTAGGCGCCCCATCTACATGACTTTTACCAAAAAAAATTATCAACCTCAGTTTCTAAAATATGTTTTTACTGCTACTCGCTACTAAGAAATCATATCAGCACTAATGATTTTAGACTTTAGTTTTGCCTTTAGCACTATAAACCACTAATACAAATTAGATTGACTTGCATAGAACTCAACAGGGCGTTCCTATTTGGTGTTCTTCCTATTAAACATTTAAATTAAACAGAAGCTCTAATTAGGCTGAATATGCCAGTAACTCAATGCTACAAGGTATTCTTGAATTTTGAACATATTTAAATATATGGACATTTGAGCTTCATTTGAACAGTAAGATTGAGCTTATATAACTAAACAAAAAAAATTTTTTTAATTACTTTAAACACAAGTTGTAAAATTTAATGAACAAAAAGGGAAATTTATTGTGAGGAAAAAGTTAGGACACCCTCACATTAATTACTACGAAAAATGTCTAAAATTAGAATCAGGTGCACCACATCAGCTGCAATGATTAGACCATCGTTAGAGGACATTGGAGTTTTATTTAAACCTCAGACATTAGTTTGCTCTTGATTGTTGAAGTGAGTGGTATCACCATGGTGAGATCTAAAGAGCTTTCTGAGTCCTTCAGAAAGAAGGTTGTAGATGCATATGAGTCTGGGAAGGGATTTAAAAAGATCTCAAAACAATTAGAAATCAGCCATTCCACTGTCTGGAAAATAATTTACAAGTGGTGAACATTTAAAACCACTGTCAACATGGCCAGGTCAGGCCGTCCTAGCAAGTTCAGCCCAAGAGCAGACCGCAAGATGCGTAAAGAAGTCTCCAATAATCCTACAATGTCATCACGGGACCTAAAGATAGTTCTTGCCACAGTTGATGTCAAGGTACATGCATCTATTATCAGAAAGAGATTGCACAGGTTTAATTTTCATGGGAGGTGTGCAAGGAGAAAACCCTTGCTGTCAAAAAAAACATTAGGGCAAGACTAAAGTTTGCCAGAGAACACTTAGACAAAGACCAGGACTTCTGGAACAATGTGCTTTAGACAGATGAATCCAAAATAGAATTATTTGGGCACAGTAACAGAAGACATGTTTGACGCAAACCAAACACAGCATTTGAGCACAAGAACCGAATACCAACTGTGAAGCATGGAGGTGGAAATGTCATGGTTTGGGTCTGCTTTGCAAGGTCTCCATTATAGAATCCACGATGAATTCTTTACTGTATCAGAGGGTGCTTGAGGAAGATGTAAGACCATCTGTCCAAAAACTGAAGCGGAAGTGGACCATGACGCATGACGACAACCCAAAATATTCCAGTAAATCCACCAAGGAATGGCTCAAAAGAAAGAAATGGAGAGTTCTGGAATGGCCAAGTCAAAGCCCGGATCTTAATCCTATTGAGGTGCTGTGGGGTGATTTGAAACGGGCTGTGCATGCAAGAAACCCTTCAAACCTCACACAACTGAAACAATTCTGCATGGAAAAGAGGGAAAAACTTTCTCCCAGTCGATGTCAGAGACTGTTCGATCGTTATAGGAAATGTCTAATTGAGGTTATTTCAGCCAAAGGGGGAAATACCAGCTATTATGGTACCAAATATTAGGGTGTCCTAACTTTTTCCTTACAATAAATTTTCATTTTTGTTTATTACATTTTACAACTTGTGTTTAAAAGTATTTTTTTCAGTTTTATTTGTTTAATAATATAAGCCTCATCTCTCAATACTGTTCAAATAAAGCTCAAATGTCCATATATTTAAATATGTTCAAAAAGACAAAGGTTCTCATGGGGTGTCCTTTCTTTTTCACATGACTCTATATGCATGGTATGATCTCTATAGATATTGAGAGTAAATTGGTTGCTCATGTTACCAGTTTAATTTAAACCATGTAAGGACAAAATAGTAAATGACTGGGCTTGACATCCTGCGCATTACTACACCTAAAACAGCTGTGGCCAAAATAGTATCACATATAGATAGAGAACTAGAAAACACTTTGTGTTGGCATTCTAATTTAGCAGTCTTGCAGTTCATAGTAATCTGGACAATAATTATTTACACAATTATAAATATCTGCAAAAAACACAGGTTTTTGCAAATAAACTATTTAATAACTCCAATACACAGAATTAGTGTAATGATATTTTTGAAACCTTAGAACAAAACTTTTGAACCAGAAGTTTTATAAATACTTAACACTACTGAACAGACATGCAATTTAAACATATTATAAATTTGAAAAATATCTGCTATTTAATGCATGCATTTACTCATTTTATCTATAAACTATTGTCGGTTTAGTGTTTATTAAAAATGAGTATGTGTGTGTGTGCGTCAGGCCTCTCCCATATAGACCTCTGAGGGACACAGACTTTCCTGAGGATGAAGAGGAAATGGGGGCAGAGTATTTCAAGGACAGCACAATTCTGCCCAACCCAATAATTAACAAATTCTCTGAACTAAGCCTTCTAGATGATTCCATCAGCAGCCAGCAGGGGGGAGCAACACATACCAAACCTAAAACGGAAACAGTGTTCAACTCAGCATTGAGTCTTGATAAACTAAGCTCTATCATTGAACCCAAGGAGCAGCAACATGGTCACTTTAAGTACCAGGTACTTCACCAGCATGGGATTGTCTCAAAATAAATTTGACACATTTTAGCATGTTGTAAATACCAATTACCCAAATCGACTAATAATATTTAGCTAAAAACCTGCAAGATTGTAATATGTTTATGGAAAGGGTAAATATTAGTATTTGTCAATAAGATTTTCCCCAATCCCTCTGTTTGAATTAGTTTGGCATTATGTGTTTTAGTGAAAATGTACATAATCTGTTTTACTTAGTTTGCTGCATGTTTTTATGTGACTTGTAGCGTATGGAGCTCAGCAGTGATGAACATACTCCTGAACCTCTTCTGGGTCTGAAGCACTCCAACTACTGCAAGTTTTGGAGCCAAAGGGTACCAGGTCCTGAAGAAGATTTTGACAGAGATCCTTCTTGTTTGGAGAGGCCACTGTCTTTGCCATCTCTGGAGCCCTTCAGTCTAGGCCACGAAAGTAACCTAACCAGCAAATATAGGACAGAAGTGGGGAGCATACCAACTTACCCTCAGGTCAACAAAACACCAAAACCTGGTCTGAGACAGGAGATGAGTGTGGGAGGACAGGAGTTTTGTCAGGCCATCAATATGTCACCATCACAGTCCTGTCAATCCAGTGCAGATACGGGGCCTGACCTGCTGCACTTGCTGGACCCTCTAAGTGGAGCAGAAGAGTCTACACGGCCAGCTCTAATTCCATTTCAATCTTCGCTGTTCCTCAGCACCTTTACACAGCCCCCCCATTACGTTAACCAGAAATACTACAGTCCTCCTCTGCCAGGTAACCCCTTCAGCCCCACATATGTCTCTTCACAAAATGCCACATACTTTCACACCCCACCTTTGTTAGTGTTTGGCCAAGCTTCCCATATTGATGGAACACAAAAAAGCAATGCATGGTCAGCTGGCAGAGCTTCACCGGCCACCAGCAGCAATAGTTCACTATATGACCTGTTAGATTCTCCAGCTCCACCTTCTATAGCCCAGGTTCTGCCCCCCACCCACATAGTAGGTAAGACTAATGACCCCTTCAGTGACCTTCTTACCATGGCAAAAGCTTCCACTGTTATGCCCACTCACCCTAACAAAAAAGATAATTTGCAGCCTAGATGGGAAACTTTTGACTAGCAAAATCATGTCTGATGGCTAATCAAGAGCCAGTGGGTTTATAGGTTTTTGAACAGTGTTTGCTGCTGGCCTGCAACCTACAAGATTTATTTATCTCTCTTTGTGTGTGTGTTTGTGTGAGAGAGAGAGAAAGACAGTAATGCCTAATTTTAATTACATTTATTTAGGAAAAAATCATTTATTCGCATTACATTACCTGCTGTATCCAAAATGTTTTAAAAAATGATACCTATGTAATATCAACCAGGCTGATGGTTTCGTTTGCACATGAAGTTTACAGCCTTACCCCAATTTACCCCACACAGGACATCATGTCAAGTGTCATGTCAAGCATCATGTCAAGCGTTTAATCCACATTGGACATGTCTCTGCTACATTGCACAGTGCTTTTATACAAACTACAACCCAGGAAGCATGTAAATAAAAATAAAAATAAAAAAATGCAGTGATTTGGAACTTCTTATTGACTTGTTTTTAATTAAGTTTGGATAGGGAAATGTTTTCCACTGTGTTACATCACTTTTCATCTTAACAACAATCTGTAATCATTTAAGAACTGTGGACAACAACCATTCTTGCTTGATATAATACAGCTCAACAATCCTAGGTCTACATTTTGCCTTTTGTAACACACCACCTGTTTTCTGTGGGAGATAGGTCAGTACTGCAAGCAGGCCAGTCTAGTATGTGCACTATCTTATTACAAAGCCAAGTTGTTATAACACATGCAGAGAGAGTCTGCATTGTTCTGCTGGGACGTCTCTAAAAAAAGACATTGGCTAGATAGATGAATTTGTTGCTTCAAAATGCATATGTACCTTTCATCCCCACATTGTGTACCTCACATCCCCACAATGGTCCTGGTGCTGGTTTTTTAGTTTTCTGTTGGTTACATTTGGGCTGGTTGATAATTTAAAAAAGAGGTGGACAGCACACATTTCCACTAGAATTCAGTTCATTTTAGATTAGATTTAGCTGAGTTTCTAGATGGCTTTTATGGACTGTAGCAGAGATATTTTCCAAAGTATTATCAAGCCTGTATGTTTATATTTAATACAAAAGCATGCCAGGCTTTTATTGCATTCCCATCTAAAGTAGCAACGGTCATGAGCATTTAATATTGGTTTTTAGCCTTGCCCTTTATCACCTGTGGAATTTAACAAACTTCCTGGTCTTTCTAGTCCTTGTTTCAGCTTTTTTTGTAATGGTTTGCAGGCATCAATTTGGGAATTAACATATATTTACAAAAATCAATGAAGATGATAAGGCAAACTATTATTTTTTGTTCAGTTCTGTTTTTATTTGCATTTTGCCTACTGCCCCAACTTTCTGGAAGTGGGTTTGTATAATATTAAATAGATTTCACAAACATTAACAGCATACAGAAAAATAAAACTGTCTCTGGTTGCATTCCAGATTTTATATTTTTCAACTACAAGTGCACTATAGCACCAATGTATTCTGTTTCATTAAAAGAAAAAATGGCACATATTATTGTTTTGAGCTTGTTTGTCTGTTTTGTTTTAGCTATATTCAAAGAAAATTTCCATAATACTAATAAAATAGATTTTACAGTAAGTAATAAATTAATAAAGTTGATAATAAAGTGATGTTGCTTTCAGGTACTAAATCCATTTAAGTATTTCCGATTCAAATGCATTTTTTTAATTAATTATGATTTAATTAACTTAATTGTCATGTTTCTATGGAGTATGCTTTATTTTACTGTGCTAAAAACAAGTGACAAGACATAAAACAAGCATAGAGTGCTTACATTCTACTTGTGCCATGTTGAGAAAATACTTCAGAAGCATGTTTTGTGTGAATTGGCCTAGAGGTAAGGGGTCAAGAGTTATGGATTAACACTCGTCAGACTAAACAACTGGCAGGGTCAGTAATTGTTTTGAGTGTAGCTGGAGCCATGGGCCTCATTTAAAAAAGACATGCAAAAATAAACACATGAGGACACTAACATTTTCTAAAAAGTTCTTTTTTATAAAACTGTTTTAATGCTTTAAATTCTTTGCCCACACAGCCTTATTCTTACCTAAGAAAATTATATTTAGTTAACTCTAGCACCAAGATAACAATCAATAAATGTTCTTATACAGTAGGACAACAAAGACTGTGAACCAGGGCCGGCGCTGGGGGGGGGGCTGAGGGGGGCATTGCCCCCCCAAATTGTGTCTTTGCCCCCCCAAGCACAATGCAAGCAACGGCTATTTTTAAAATTATCTCTGAACCAATCACAAAAATGCATTTTGTTTTACAGTGTGAAGATATTTCCTTGCTTATTCCTGATTGGCTCTTTGAGTCATATAAAAATCGGCAGACTGCCCCAAACAGTTCAGTTCGGCAGTATATGTTCTGTTAGTGTGAGCGAGAGGCAGGTATACTGGTAAACACTTTTTTTTTACAGAATTAGTATTCTTTTGTTTTCTTTATATTTTAATTTCCCAATAATATAAATATTCTCACTCATTCCTATCTCAGTCTGTGTGTAGGTACATTTGTCAGCTTTGACTTAAATTTGTATTAAAGCCTTTCAAGAAATAGAGTTGTTCTATTAGTAATGGCAATTTAATTAAGGGGGCGTATTAAAATGAAATACAATTAGATAATCTTTTTTCTCCATTTACATAATCAACATGTATTTTTTAATCATTGGGTTTTAAGTTTAAGTTCGAAAACATGCATTTTTATTTCTTTACCTCATACATCACTTTAAGCCAGTATCAATAGCTTGGCTGTCATCATTCATGCACAAATCAAGCCTTGAATATATTTCTGGCTTCAAAAACATGACTATCAACATGCCCCCTCATTAGGTTTTACTGCCCCCCCAAGCAAAGCAGTCCAGAACCGGGGCTGCTGTGAACCCATGAAACTTCTACACAGGAAATAAAGTAAAAGTAACTGTATAATATAGTGTTACAAAGAAACCCTTCAATAAATGTATTTTAACATGTTGAAATTAATGTACCTAAATAACATGTTTAAAAAATGATAAACCTTAAACTGACCCCACTCCCATTAAGACTTTTAATTTTGCAAAAATACCTCAGAAACTGATGTGTATGAATTGCATTGTAAAGCTACATTATGACATTATGTCTCCAGATTTAGTTACTTAAAGTTGCAACTGTATTCAACCCCTCAGAGGAAATAAAGGATTAAAAACTCTAACTTTTCTCCAGTGCTAGATTTTGCTTTATATTAAGTCTTTATGTTGAATGATACAGCAATAAATGAAATCAATAGCATCAAGGCTCTTCTCTGTACTGGCACCCAGGATGTGGAACGAGCTTCCCTTGTCTGTCTGAACACCTGAAACTCTCATTGTCTTCTAAAGAGGATTAAAAACCAAGCACTTAAACTGACATGCACTTACTAATGCTCTTTAATTTTTGCATATATTAAAAACACCTTTTGTTCTAACAGGGTTTTCAGCAGTTTTGTATTCTTGGACTGTTGTCTTTTTAAACTAGAGTAAGGTAATGTTTACTATGGAGGCACTTTTGTAAGTCTTGATAGGCTGAAAATGTAAATGAGAGAAAAAATTTCATTTCAAGGCAAACTGCTATTTCACCATGTACTGAGGCTGGAGGTTGAACAATAGTGCTTATTTACATTTGCAGCCTTTATGCTAAGTGACAATGAGCAGTTGAGGGTTAAGGACCTTGCTCAGATGTCTAACAGTGACAACTGTGGGGCATGAATTAGCAACCTTTTGATTACTAGTCCTAGGCAGTGTAGCCTAGTGGTTAAGGTACTGGTCCAGTATTCAGAAGGTTGCCGGTTCAAGCCTCACCACTACCAGGTTGCCACTGTTGGGCCCTTGAGCAAGGCCCTTAACCCTCAATTGCTTAGACTGTATACTGTCACAACTGTAAGTCGCTTTGGATAAAAGCGTCTGCTAAATGCCGAAAATGTAAATGTAGTCCTTTACCCTTAACTGCTGAGCTATCATTACCCATGGGCATTTGTCAAGAATACTAAATGTTGTTCAATTAAATCCAATGGGAATGTTATTAAAATAGCTTGTATATATAAAAATATAGTTTTTAAAGTTTTTATTGTTCTATATCTCTATAATACCTTTTAAGATGTGAGGGTTAAATATTTATAACAGTTTGGTCATTTCTTTACCCTTTAGAATGTGTTTTTGTAACTGATGTAAAACACATCTGAATTTTGTTGGTTTTGTTGGTAACAACTAGGTGAATGACGGGATAAATGTAAATGTTCTGTTTCTATAGAATTTAAAATATGTATTCTTTTTATTTGAGAATATATATATATATATATATATATATATACAGTAGTGTTAAAAAAAATAGCAGTGACTTTAAAAAAGTGAATAAAGCACAAAATCATTATAACTTTTATTTCCATAAATGCAAACGCACTGAAAATACTACACTTTCAATTCTAAATCAAAACATTAACTAAATGTAGCCAGTTTGTGTTAATCCTTTACAGAAAGTTAAGAAAAATGAATATTAGGCTGTTCAAAAAAATAGCAGTGCCAGCATTTTTCCTTAAAAACTAAAAAAATTTATCTATAACATGAAAAAATGTTTGAGGTTTCACTTTACTTTAAATTACTGAACTAATATTCAGTGGCATAACAATTGTTTCCGAGATCTGTGTTGCATGGAGTCGACCAACTTCTGTCACCTCTGAACAGGTATTCCAGTCCAGGATGATTAGACTACATTCCACAGTTCTTCTGCAATTCTGCAAAAAAAACGTGTTTCAGACGTCAGCCCACAAGTTCTCTCTGGGATTGAAGTCAGGGGATTGGGCTGGTCACTCTATTACCTCAATCTTGTTTGTCTGTAACCAAGATGTTTTGGGTCATTGTCATGTTGAAACACCCATTTTAAGGACATTTCTTCTTCGACATAGGGCAACATGATCTCCTCAAGTATGTGATAAATAGGTGTAACACCATGGTATGAAAAACATCCCCATATCATCATTTTGTACCACCATGCTTTACTGTCTTCACAGTGTACTGTGGCTTGAATTCAGTGCTCGAGGGTCGTCTGACATACTGTCTACGGCCACTAGACCCAAAAAGAACAATTTTGCTTTCATCAGTCCACAAATGTTGAGCCATTTCTTTTTGGACCAGTCAATGTGTTCCTTGGCAAATTTGAACCCATTCAGGACACGTCTTTTTCTTAACAACGGGACTTTGCAGGAGTTCTTGCTGGTAAATTGGCTTCACTTAATCATCTTCTGTACTTACTGGTAACTTCAGATGTTACTTGATCTTTCTGGTGGTGATCATTGGCTGAGCCTTTGCCATTCTGGCTATTCTCTGATCCATTCGAACAGTAGTTCCACGCTTCCTTCTGCATCTTTCAGGTTTTGGTTGTCACTTTAAGGCATTTTAACTGAGCAGCCAATAATTTGCTGCACTTCTCTGTATGTTTTTTCCCTCTACAATCAACTTTTTAATCAAAGTACGCTGTTCATCAGAACAATGTCTGGAACAACCCATTTTACCCAATATTTCAAAAGGAAATGAGCTATGACCAACCTGTGCAACATTTGCCACCCTCCTACATTAAATAAGGGCCAAAATTGACACCCGTTCTTCTGCAGAATGAATGACTTCACCAATTGAACTCCTCACTGCTATTATTTTGAACAACCCCCTTTCAATCAATGCTTCAATTACTCAGAATGAGTGGGATGCATGTCCTAATTGTTGGGTTTGTTTTGTTTTCATTACTCTACTACACTTTCAAGTGAATTTTTTGCTATGTAAAAATATCACTTCTACTAAAAACAGTAATTTATCAAGTTAATGGTGTTGGACTGCTATTTTTTTTTAACACTACTGTAATATACGTATATATATATATATATATATATATATATATATATATATATATATATATACAGTGTATCACAAAAGTGAGTACACCCCTCACATTTCTGCAAATATTTTATTATATCTTTTCATGGGACGACACTATAGACATGAAACTTGGATATAACTTAGAGTAGTCAGTGTACAACTTGTATAGCAGTGTAGATTTACTGTCTTCTGAAAATAACTCAACACACAGCCATTAATGTCTAAATGGCTGGCAACATAAGTGAGTACACCCCACAGTGAACATGTCCAAATTGTGCCTAAAGTGTCAATATTTTGTGTGACCACCATTATTATCACTGCCTTAACCCTCCTGGGCATGGAATTCACCAGAGCTGCACAGGTTGCTACTGGAATCCTCTTCCACTCCTCCATGATGACATCACGGAGCTGGTGGATGTTAGACACCTTAAACTCCTCCACCTTCCACTTGAGGATGCGCCACAGGTGCTCAATTGGGTTTAGTCCATCACCTTTACCTTCAGCTTCCTCAGCAAGGCAGTTGTCATCTTGGAGGTTGTGTTTGGGGTCATTATCCTGTTGGAAAACTGCAATGAGGCCCAGTTTTCGAAGGGAGGGGATCATGCTCTGTTTCAGAATGTCACAGTACATGTTGGAATTCATGTTTCCCTCAATGAACTGCAGCTCCCCAGTGCCAGCAACACTCATGCAGCCCAAGACCATGATGCTACCACCACCATGCTTGACTGTAGGCAAGATACAGTTGTCTTGGTACTTCTCACCAGGGTGCCGCCACACATGCTGGACACCATCTGAGCCAAACAAGTTTATCTTGGTCTCGTCAGACCACAGGGCATTCCAGTAATCCATGTTCTTGGACTGCTTGTCTTCAGCAAACTGTTTGCGGGCTTTCTTGTGCGTCAGCTTCCTTCTGGGATGACGACCATGAAGACCGAGTTGATGCAGTGTGCGGCGTATGGTCTGAGCACTGACAGGCTGACCTCCCACGTCTTCAACCTCTGTAGCAATGCTGGCAGCACTCATGTGTCTATTTTTTAAAGCCAACCTCTGGATATGACGCCGAACACGTGGACTCAACTTCTTTGGTCGACCCTGGCGAAGCCTGTTCCGAGTGGAACCTGTCCTGGAAAACCGCTGTATGACCTTGGGCACCATGCTGTAGCTCAGTTTCAGGGTGTTAGCAATCTTCTTATAGCCCAGGCCATCTTTGTGGAGAGCAACAATTCTATTTCTCACATCCTCAGAGAGTTCTTTGCCATGAGGTGCCATGTTGAATATCCAGTGGCCAGTATGAGAGAATTGTACCCAAAACACCAAATTTAACAGCCCTGCTCCCCATTTACACCTGGGACCTTGACACATGACACCAGGGAGGGACAACGACACATTTGGGCACAATTTGGACATGTTCACTGTGGGGTGTACTCACTTATGTTGCCAGCTATTTAGACATTAATGGCTGTGTGTTGAGTTATTTTCAGAAGACAGTAAATCTACACTGCTATACAAGCTGTACACTGACTACTCTAAGTTATATCCAAGTTTCATGTCTATAGTGTTGTCCCATGAAAAGATATAATGAAATATTTGCAGAAATGTGAGGGGTGTACTCACTTTCGTGATACACTGTATATATATATATATATCTCTACAGGACGGACTGAAAATATTACAAATCTACTCACGTGCACACACAGAATTTACAGTCCTATATCTAGTGGCACACAGGCACATCCTCAGACTTATATGGGTCAAAGATGAGACGTAACTTTTTAGTGTCCCCACTTGATAAATAATATACAATTATATTGATATAAGTGGATATACCTTCAATCTACTCCATTTGTACATCTTTACTGAAACCTAAAAGTAATTTTTACGGAAAATTTATGATTTTTTAAAAAATAACCCTTGAAACCCCCAAAATGTCATTCAGTGCAACGGTCCCCCTACCTATTTAAGTAATAAAACATTAAGAAAAAACTAATTAATCTTAAGTAAAACTTAAAATTTACTGCTTTGGCATAATTGTACAAATGTCATGGGTGACATATTAAATAATATTCAATCAGATGTGTTTTTTAATATTAATAATATTCAGGATACTTTCAGTCCCCATTTTCCCAATCTTCAGTTGTCATTCAGTACAACGTTAATAAAAAGCCTTATTTTAATATGCAATCAAGCTACTGCAGTCATGTGACCAATTATAACAACAAAAGAAGACTCCTGGGGACCCTTCAGCACACACACGAGGTCAATGCATTTTAACATTATTTGATAAAAATGTCTTTTTACTGACACAGTACATTAAAGAACAAAACTGAGTGTCATTCAGTACAACACAGAAAACGTAATATTACGGTTAATCTTGTAAACAAACAAGGTTATTAACATTTAAATGTGAATATGTGTAGAAATGTCTTTGAGCTAAGGTCAATGTTAGCTTTTGCTAACCACTGGGATAACTGTAAAATGTGCTAAAGTAAAATTTCTGTCATTCAGTACAACAGTCATTCAGTGCAACAGAATTTCGCTGTTGCACTAAATTGACAATGACATTGTTATACTGACTTTATAATGTTTTAAAATTATTTTTAAATATTAAAACCACTTTTTTCCATTCTAGTCTTCCTTAATAAGAGCAGTAATTACAATGAATATTAAGAATTATGTTTTTGATGAAGTGGTCCCTGAGATTTTGTTATTGTCAAGTACGATGACCTGCCATTCGTTGGGCAGGTACTGCTGTCTGTTGGAGATGAGGTGCAAGTTAGCTGCATGCTACAAAATTGAAACAGAAATTCCTGTGTGGCCAAATCCACCTGATGAAATGTATTACCTTAAGTCTGATGTCAAAATCATAATCGCAGAACCAAAGCCATGTACAGCAAGAACCTCAAGGTTAACAACAAAAGACTGGAAAACATTTGTTCAGTTCATGAAATAAAATGCGACTTCAAATGGTTTTCATGGCTGAATGAATTTAGATTTACTGCAGCAACTTTTTCACGTGTTATGACACAAATTCCACACTTCCACACTGTTCTGGTGCCTTACAAGTTGTTATGATGGCTTCATTAGCTATGTTTTTCATTGCCTTACTTTTTTCATGATGTAGTAATATTATAACACATACTTGCCACTGGTGTGGCATATTTTCATTCTACTACTGCTACTTTAATCAATAAAGAACTTAAAAACAAATTAAGTCATGAATATTCTGATGTAACAGGATAATTTGGAGTGTCATTCAGTGCAACATAAAATCATCATACAGTGCAACAAAAACATTTGCTTAAAATAACTGTAATAAGTAATTATTATATATTTTTTTCATGTGAATGCAAGAGAATCCAGGCCTGCTTCATAGAAAACAGAGTTTGATTGGGTTTCAAATAGAATAGAATGTGTAGCAAAAACATCTTGTATACAAATAAACTAAATCCCAAGACGCATTAGAGTACAAACAATGCACAGAAAATTCAAAACAGAGTAAGTACAGTTTCTTCTGAGGTTTTAAATCTTTTGTAAGAGATATACTAAACTTATAAATTTGAAATGGCTAAGATTGTTCCTTGTGTGTGTATTTTGTCATAAATTAGTCGTTGCACTGAATGACATTTTTGTGCCCTTGTTGTGTGTCAACAACACTAAAAATATCAAATAAGCAAAATGCTGAGAAAAAAAATACATATTTACATAGGTGACACATTTGTGCACAATATTAAATGAAAAAATTATACAATTTAACCATTTTATTTTTTTGGTACTTGGAACACCCTATTCGTCTTTCACCCATATACACACAAGCAAAAAGCAGCATTATGGTCCCATACCACAAATAAGTCATTATTGCATATCATAGGATTTCTTTCAGGTTTTATGGACATCTATTTCCCTTACTAACAGAAATCCTGACCATTAAAGGGTGGATGGTACACCAATCAATCTTGAGTGTTACCTATGTGGTCTAAATGTTATCAGTTTCCCTCAGAGCTCTCCTTTCAGGCCACCTATTTTACCCCTGTTTGTCGTAATAACACATTGATATGCTTCGCGTAAATCCAAGTTTGTTTTTCTTGACATTTCGGAGCAATAATAAGCAAAATAATAAGCAAGTAACAATAAAGAAATTGTGTGACTTTTGCCCATAGAAAATAGCTACATTGCTTTACATCTCTTTTAATGTTTGAGGGTATTGCAATGTTGTCATGTTGACAACAACAATAGTTCTGGGATCAAGAGATAAGATTTTCTGACTCATTTAGAAGAAATCTGGATCAAAACATTAATAACTCAGATCAGTAGCTTGCTCTTTCTTAGGTGTGTACCGAAACGCGAGAAAACATTCAAAACATTTCGAAACAGCGTGACTTTTTCGGGACAGTCACGTCATTTTTTATTTCGATACGGACTTCGAAACAATGTGTCGAAACAACAATTCAAATGAATCGATTCAGTTTCGATTCAGAGTTTTAACCCTGTGGAATGGAATGTAGCTTACTCACTCTTCCATATGCCGATGCAAGTTCCCTTTGAACTGAACGCTTTCACTGCATATGGTTTGGCAACTAAAATGTCAGAAGTTCCGGTGTAAGTTACGTAACAGACGCACTCTCCTCGAGCATGCGCAGTTTGTACACGTGGCATTTCCTGTGCTAAAGTTATAAGTGGGCGTACTGGAAACAAGTATGACGGTTTTTTGTTGAGATAAATAAATAGATAGATAGATCACTTTATTGATCCCAGAGGAAAATTCCTACAAAGATGACGCATGGAATAAATCATTCAGTGGAAATATTTCCCGATAGGCAAAGTTTTAAAGTTGTTTTAACACGTTGAACCTTTTACGCAATAACTTGAAGACTTATTTTCCCATTTAGGTAATTTTTGTCTATATCATCGGTATAGTGGGACTAATATTAGCGTGACTAAAAAGTATTGGTATTCACACATTGGGGAATTAGGGATATTATCATTTAATGCCGAAAGAATACTTAAATTTGGTCTACATAATTAAGTTGTCCATATATTATATTTCAGTCCCTTATATTTAATTATATCACATTGCATTACATTACATTATATGATATATTATATGATGTAATGTTGTGTTATATTATATTATATTTAAATTATTGGTTCATTTTGTTACGCCTGTGACCGTGGTTCCCTTATCGGAAGGATTAAGTCGTAGCGCAAACAGGAAGCAGTTGGACTTGGGTTAGAGAGCCATTTCAGTGTGTCGTGGCTGTGTGGTAACACAAGAAGGCTGTAAAGAAGACTTATAATAGAATCATTTAAGTTTACAAGAGGCATTTTCCAATTGTGTTAAGGAGTACTATATTGTCGGTGCATACAAGGTATGGTTTCTGTGGGTTCCAATATTGTATTGCACTCGATTATCAGAGATGGTACATATGCTTACCGCTGCTACCTGTTTTTGCTTAGCTCGGTTACACAGGAGACTTTGCTAAAATAACAAAAAAACAAAGATCAAATTGCTCGCACTGGCGTGCAATTTAGAATACTGGGGATTTTATGGACATATTTTTGTTGTATATTAAAGATGAGACTGCGTAGATCTATTATTTAACTTTTTTGAAGTCTGAGTAAATTTATTGTAAGAGTTAGCAGAGTTTTCTGTAATCATGACATGACTAGAACATATGCTCGTTTTTAATCGTCTAGATGTTTTTACTGTTGATCAGGAGGTCAATGATTAAAGATACAATAGACGTGAGTTTTTAAAGTTTACGTTTTACGTGTTTGTCAAGTGATTTCTGCAGCTGCTTTTTGTGACTGACTAATAGGGGCACATATCAAAACAAACTAAAGTCAAGCTTAAAGGTGTTTTTCTTGCACAACGACTTAAAATTCTGCTTAAATGTTCAAATGCATGTGATCTTTATTTGCCTTAAATGTCTGTAATTATTATAAAACCTAAGGTGAAGCTTTTTACAACCACAGTACATGCCATGTAGTTACATTTAAATTTTCAGCATTTAGCAGACGCTTTTATCCAAAGCGACTTACACAATGAGCAATTGAGGGTTAAGGGCCTTGCTCAGGGACCCAACAGTGGCAACTTGGTGGTGGCGGGGCTTGAACCGGCAACCTTCTGTTTACTAGTCTAGTACCTTAACCACTGAGCTATCACTGGTTAAGGTACTAGTTAAGTTATTTTAACTTAGTGTAACTAAGTATTTACAAACTAAGTATTTGGTATGCTCTCCACTCTTTCACATTGCTGTTAAGTGGCGATTCCTGCCACAAAAAAATGAAAGCAGCTTGGCCAGTGTTCTGGTTGTCCTCTATCAAAATCTTGATTGACCTGGTTGTGTAACATGGAGCATTAACATGTTGTCTTTTCATATACATAGATTTATTTATGCCTTATTTACTAAGTCAAATCTGTGATTCCAGCTTGACTTAAGATCATTACCTGTCCACCAAATTTCACGATGTGTGCCAGATATTTTGAAATGTAGGCCTCTTTGGGTCTCAATCTAACCATAAGAAGACCATTTGTTGGGTCAATATGAAAACTGGACTAATCAGAAATGACAACCATACTCCAGTCATGTATGGTCCTATCCTTAGCAAACCTCAGCCTAGCTTTCCTTTAGTTCTTATTGTTAAAGGGCTTTTTCTCTAGCTTTGCATGATGTCAGTGCTGCTTTTTACCTCAGCTGCCATTTGCCATTGTTTTTATAGGCTACTTTATCATCTTACGGTGGATGTAACATTCACTTAAGTTAGTTGTTATCCCGATCAGTTGAGGGTTATTTTTGACTTTTTATTTCATTGCAGACAGTATGAACCCAAGATATTTTATGTTATTTGTTTGGTCAAATTAATTTCATTTACATACCTATCTGCTCAATCTACATCACACCAAACTTCACACTGAACCCTGCAGATCTAAATAACCTTGCTGCACAATTGCTACCGCCATACATACTTTTAGGCAATTTCAACAGCCACAACGTAATATGGGCAAGCCAAAAGACCAACAGTTAGGGTAAAATAATAGAAAATTTTGAAATAATCTCTGCATTATGAATACACCTGGAAACACCTACCTAATCCAGGACATGGAACATACACAATGAAGATTAGATAGTTCTAATCTTATGCAAACCTGAACTCCTCTTCTTCTGGATGATTTGTAAATATCTCTGTGGAAGTGACCATTTTTCCCATCATCAGCAAAGATGTCTACCCAACATATACAGGAACCAGACTCATTTGAATGGTTTACTAATACACTAAGAAAAATTGCAAACAAACCGATACCAAAAACCTGTAACACACAAAATAAAAACAGAACGCATGGTTTAATGACAAATGCAAACATGCAATCAAGTAAAAAATAAATTCAACTAACACCCCACAATGGAAAACTTGAACGAACTGTGCAACACTATGGCTAAAGCCCGAAAAATTATAAACACAGAGAAAAGACAGAGCTGGAGAGAATTTGTGAACATAGCTGCAAACACAAAAGCACAAAAATTTGGAACCTCATGCACAGTATGGGAAACAGGGACCAACCTCAGGGGACAAGACAGAATTTTGCTAGTGGTAAAGATTTTGCTGAGCAGCTGGCTGAAATTTTCGAGAAAATAGCAAATGAAAACTACAATCCAGAATTCCAAAGTTTTAGAAAACTACAGGAAAACAATAAAATTGACTTCAACTTGGACAATGTGGAACCATAAAACCAGGACTTCACATTAGAGAAACTTCACTTTTCTCTCCAAAAATCACATAACACAGCAACAGGCCCAGACGACATACATAATAAGATGCTAAAAAAAACTACCCTTAGAATCCACACTCTCCTAAATATATATAATAAAATATGGAACACAGGAGACATACCAGCAATGTGGAATGAGTGACAGTCGTTTTGGGGATACCAATTCCCAAACCAGGAAAAGATTATGAGAATTCTGAAAACTACAGACCCATAGCATTAACCAGCTGCATCAGTAAAATTTTTGAAAGAATGGTTAACAATCGTATGACATGGTATTTGGAAACAAACAACATTTACATTTTCAGCCGACGCTTTTATCCAAAGCAACTTACACAATGAGCTGAACACGATGAGCAATTTAGGGTTAAGGGCCTTGCTCAGGGACCCAACAGTGACAACTTGGTGGTGGTGGGGCTTGAACCGGCAACCTTCTGTTTACTAGTCCAGTACCTTAACCACTGAGCTATTACTGCCATATGAAACACAAAGCAGTTTTCGCAAACATAGAAGTACCACAAATAACCTAGCTATTCTAGAGACCTACATCAGAGAAGCCTTCATACAAAAACAACATGCAATAATCATCTTCTTCGACATCGAGAAAGCATATGATACCACCAGGAGATATGGCATAATGAAAGACTTATACCAAACTGGACTCAGAGGCCGCCTCTCAATATTCAGAAACAACTTTATAAGTAATAGATACTTTAGAGTCAGAATTAACAATACCTTATCCAAAGACCACAACCAAAAAACAGGAGTCCCACAGAGTTGTATTCTATCGGTTGCACTTTTTAACTTAAAAATAAGTAGCATAACAAAGAACATACCACCAAGCATAGTCAACAGCCTATATGTTGACGACTTATGTATAGGATATAAAATAGAATAAAATAGAACAAATCCTGCAGATAAACATCAATAAAATCATCAAATGGACAAACCTTAATGGATTCAAGCAGTCAAAAAATAAGACCACATGCATACACTTTTGTTAAATCAAAACTCTTCACCCAAACCCAGAACTTTACCTGGATGGAGAAATAATCAAGACTGTGCTAAGCACAAAATACCTAATATTTAATCACAAGCTCTCTTTCATCCCTCACATCAATGAACTAAAAACCAAATGTCTTGAAAGGCTAAACATAATTAAAATCCTAATACAAAATAGGGTGCCAACTTCTCCTTGCTACTTCACCTATATCGGACACTAATAAGATCAAAGTACTGTAAGTCGCTTTGGATAAAAGGCGTCTGCTAAATGCCGAAAACCATCAGGGAATCGGACTCGCTTTGGGCGCATATCCATATATCTCTGGTTTAAAGCCTATACATCAAAGCACAAGAACCATCACTGGACCGTAGAAGATTGACTCTTAATACTAACAACTAACTAAATAAATAACACTTTATACTAGGAGTAAACCCCACACTTTGCGTAGACTGTCACATACAGTATCTCACAAAAGTGAATAAACCCCTCACATTTCTGCAAATATTTTATTAAATCTTTTCATAGAAATGAAACTTGGATATAACTTAAAGTAGTCAGTTTGTATAGCAGTATAGATTTATAGTATTCTGAAAATAACAACACATGAGTTATGAGTCTAAATGGCTGGCAACACAAGTGAGTACACCTCACAGTAAACATGTCCACATTGTGCCCAAAGTGTCAATATTTTTTGTGACCACCATTATTATCTAGCACTGCCTTAACCCTCTTGGGAATGGAATTCAGCAGAGCTGCACAAGTTGCTACTGGAATCCTCTTCCACTCCTCCATGATGACATCACAGAGCTGGTGGATGTTAGACATCTTGCGCTCCTCAACCTTCCGCTTGAGGATGCGCCACAGGTGCTCAATTGGGTTTAGGTCTGGAGACATACTTGGCCAGTCCATCACCTTTACCTTCAGCTTTCTCAGCAGGGCAGTTGTCATCTTGGAGGTGTGTTTGGGGTAGTTATCGTGTTGGAAAACTGTCATGCGGCCCAGTTTCCAAAGGGAGGGGATCATGCTCTGCTTCAGAATGTCACAGTACATGTTGGAATTCATGTTTTCCTGAATTCATGTTTCACTCATGCAGTCCAAGACCATGATGCTACCACCACCATGCATGACTGTAAGCAAGAGACAGTTGTCTTGGCACTCCTCACCAGGGCGCCGCCACACATGGTGGACACCATCTGAGACGAACAAGTTTATCTTGGTCTCGTCAGACCACAGAACATGGTTCCAGTAATCCATGTTCTTGGACTGCTTGTCTTCAGCAAACTGTTTGCGGGCTTACTTGTGTGTCAGGTTCAGAAGAGTCTTCCTTTTGGGATGATGGCCATGCAGACCGAGTTGATGCAGTGTGCGGCGTATGGTCTGAGCACCGACAGGCTGACCTCCCACTTCTTCAGCCTCTGCAGCAATGTTGGCAGCACTCATGCATCTATTTTTTAAAGCCAACCTCTGGATATGACTCTGAACACGTCGACCCTGGCGAAGCCCGTTTCCAGTGAAACCTGTCCTGGAAAACCACTGTATGACCTTGGCCACCGTGCTGTAGCTCAGTTTCAGTGTGTTAGCAGTCTTCTTCCAGCCTAGGCCATCTTTGTGGAAAGCAGCAATTCTATTTCTCACATCCTTAGAGAGTTCTTTGCCATGAGGTGCCATGTTGAATATCCAGTGGCCAGTATGAGAGAGTTGTACCCAAAACACCAAATTTAACAGCCCTGCTCCCCATTCACACCTGGAACCTTGTAACTTGAACAAGTCACATGACACCAGGGAGGGACAACGACACAATTGGGCACAATTTGGACATGTTCACTGTGAGGTATACTCACTTGTGTTGCCAGCTAGTTAGACATTAATGGCTGTGTTGTTATTTTCAGAAGACAATAAATCTATACTGCTATACAAGATGTACACTGACTACTCTAAGTTATATCCAAGTTTCATTTCTATGAAAAGATGTAATAAAATATTTGCAGAAATGTGAGGGGTGTGCTCACTTTTGTGAGATACTGTACCAGTCACCATAAAACGCATCCTGATTGAATGCCCAAAATACAACAGTAAAAGACAAAAACTACATATGCCCAATATATTAAAGGAAATCTTCCCCCAAGATAATTCAGAAATAATCCTTAATTTTCTTAATAATATAAAACACATACTACTATAAAAATAGTATAATAACACATACACACACATATACAGTGTATCACAAAAGTGAGTACACCCCTCACATTTCTGCAAATATTTTATTATATCTTTTCATGGGACGACACTATAGACATGAAACTTGGATATAATTTAGAGTAGTCAGTGTACAACTTGTATAGCAGTGTAGATTTACTGTCTTCTGAAAATAACTCAACACACAGCCATTAATGTCTAAATGGCTGGCAACATAAGTGAGTACACCCCACAGTGAACATGTCCAAATTGTGCCCAAAGTGTCAATATTTTGTGTGACCACCATTATTATCACTGCCTTAACCCTCCTGGGCATGGAATTCACCAGAGCTGCACAGGTTGCTACTGGAATCCTCTTCCACTCCTCCATGATGACATCACGGAGCTGGTGGATGTTAGACACCTTGAACTCCTCCAACTTCCACTTGAGGATGCGCCACAGGTGCTCAATTGGGTTTAGTCCATCACCTTTACCTTCAGCTTCCTCAGCAAGGCAGTTGTCATCTTGGAGGTTGTGTTTGGGGTCGTTATCCTGTTGGAAAACTGCCATGAGGCCCAGTTTTCGAAGGGAGGGGATCATGCTCTGTTTCAGAATGTCACAGTACATGTTGGAATTCATGTTTCCCTCAATGAACCGCAGCTCCCCAGTGCCAGCAACACTCATGCAGCCCAAGACCATGATGCTACCACCACCATGCTTGACTGTAGGCAAGATACAGTTGTCTTGGTACTTCTCACCAGGGCGCCGCCACACATGCTGGACACCATCTGAGCCAAACAAGTTTATCTTGGTCTCGTCAGACCACAGGGCATTCCAGTAATCCATGTTCTTGGACTGCTTGTCTTCAGCAAACTGTTTGCTGGCTTTCTTGTGCGTCAGCTTCCTTCTGGGATGACGACCATGCAGCCCGAGTTGATGCAGTGTGCGGCGTATGGTCTGAGCACTGACAGGCTGACCTCCCACGTCTTCAACCTCTGCAGCAATGCTGGCAGCACTCATGTGTCTATTTTTTAAAGCCAACCTCTGGATATGACGCCGAACACGTGGACTCAACTTCTTTGGTCGACCCTGGCGAAGCCTGTTCCGAGTGGAACCTGTCCTGGAAAACTGCTGTATGACCTTGGCCACCATGCTGTAGCTCAGTTTCAGGGTGTTAGCAATCTTCTTATAGCCCAGGCCATCTTTGTGGAGAGCAACAATTCTATTTCTCACATCCTCAGAGAGTTCTTAGCCATGAGGTGCCATGTTGAATATCCAGTGGCCAGTATTAGAGAATTGTACCCAAAACACCAAATTTAACAGCCCTGCTCCCCATTTACACCTGGGATTTTGACACATGACACCAGGGAGGGACAACGACACATTTGGGCACAATTTGGACATGTTCACTGTGGGGTGTACTCACTTATGTTGCCAGCCATTTAGACATTAATGGCTGTGTGTTGAGTTATTTTCAGAAGACAGTAAATCTACACTGCTATACAAGCTGTACACTGACTACTCTAAATTATATCCAAGTTTCATGTCTATAGTGTTGTCCCATTAAAAGATATAATGAAATATTTGCAGAAATGTGAGGGGTGTACTCACTTTTGTGATACACTGTATATATATATATACAGTGTATCACAAAAGTGAGTACACCCCTCACGTTTCTGCAGATATTTAAGTATATTTTTTCATGGGACAACACTGACAAAATGACACTTTGACACAATGAAAAGTAGTCTGTGTGCAGCTTATATAACAGTGTAAATTTATTCTTCCCTCAAAATAACTCAATATACAGCCATTAATGTCTAAACCACCGGCAACAAAAGTGAGTACACCCCTAAGAGACTACACCCCTAAATGTCCAAATTGAGCACTGCTTGTCATTTTCCCTCCAAAATGTCATGTGACTCGTTAGTGTTACTAGGTCTCAGGTGTGCATAGGGAGCAGGTGTGTTCAATTTAGTAGTACAGCTCTCACTCTCTCATACTGGTCACTGAAAGTTCCAACATGGCACCTCATGGCAAAGAACTCTCTGAGGATCTTAAAAGACGAATTGTTGCGCTACATGAAGATGGCCAAGGCTACAAGAAGATTGCCAACACCCTGAAACTGAGCTGCAGCACAGTGGCCAAGATCATCCACCGTTTTAAAAGAGCAGGGTCCACTCAGAACAGACCTCGCGTTGGTCGTCCAAAGAAGCTGAGTGCACGTGCTCAGCGTCACATCCAACTGCTGTCTTTGAAAGATAGGCGCAGGAGTGCTGTCAGCATTGCTGCAGAGATTGAAAAGGTGGGGGGTCAGCCTGTCAGTGCTCAGACCATACGCCGCACACTACATCAAATTGGTCTGCATGGCTGTCACCCCAGAAGGAAGCCTCTTCTGAAGTCTCTACACAAGAAAGCCCGCAAACAGTTTGCTGAAGACATGTCAACAAAGGACATGGATTACTGGAACCATGTCCTATGGTCTGATGAGACCAAGATTAATTTGTTTGGTTCAGATGGTCTCAAGCATGTGTGGCGACAATCAGGTGAGGAGTACAAAGATAAGTGTGTCATGCCTACAGTCAAGCATGGTGGTGGGAATGCCATGGTCTGAGGCTGCATGAGTGCAGCAGGTGTTGGGGAGTTACATTTCATTGAGGGACACATGAACTCCAATATGTACTGTGAAATACTGAAGCAGAGCATGATCCCCTCCCTCCGGAAACTGGGTCGCAGGGCAGTGTTCCAGCATGATAATGACCCCAAACACACCTCTAAGACGACCACTGCTTTATTGAAGAGGCTGAGGGTAAAGGTAATGGACTGGCCAAGCATGTCTCCAGACCTAAACCCAATAGAACATCTTTGGGGCATCCTCAAGCGGAAGGTGGAGGAGCGCAAAGTCTCGAATATCCGCCAGCTCCGTGATGTCGTCATGGAGGAGTGGAAAAGCATTCCAGTGGCAACCTGTGAAGCTCTGGTAAACTCCATGCCCAGGAGAGTTAAGGCAGTTCTGGGAAATAATGGTGGCCACACAAAATATTGACACTTCAGGGACTTTCACTAAGGGGTGTACTCACTTTTGTTGCTGGTGGTTTAGACATTAATGGCTGTATATTGAGTTATTTTGAGGGAAGAATAAATTTACACTGTTATATAAGCTGCACACAGACTACTTTTCATTGTGTCAAAGTGTCATTTTGTCAGTGTTGTCCCATGAAAAGATATACTTAAATATCTGCAGAAATGTGAGGGGTGTACTCACTTTTGTGATACACTGTATATATATATATATATATATATATATATATATATATATATATATATATATATATATATATACAGGGGTTGGACAAAATAACTGAAACACCTGGTTTTAGACCACAATAATTTATTAGTATGGTGTAGGGCCTCCTTTTGCGGCCAATACAGCGTCAATTCGTCTTGGAAATGACATATACAAGTCCTGCACAGTGGTCAGAGGGATTTTAAGCCATTCTTCTTGCAGGATAGTGGCCAGGTCACTACGTGATGCTGGTGGAGGAAAACGTTTCCTGACTCGCTTCTCCAAAACACCCCAAAGTGGCTCAATAATATTTAGATCTGGTGACTCTGCAGGCCATGGGAGATGTTCAACTTCACTTTCATGTTCATCAAACCAATCTTTCACCAGTCTTGCTGTGTGTATTGGTGCATTGTCATCCTGATACACGGCACCGCCATTGGATGCACATGGTCCTCCAGAATGGTTCGGTAGTCCTTGGCAGTGACGCGCCCATCTAGCACAAGTATTGGGCCAAGGGAATGCCATAATATGGCAGCCCAAAAGATCACTGATCCACCCCCATGCTTCACTCTGGGCATGCAACAGTCTGGGTGGTACGCTTCTTTGGGGCTTCTCCACACCGTAACTCTCCCGGATGTGGGGAAAACAGTAAAGGTGGACTCATCAGAGAACAATACATGTTTCACATTGTCCACAGCCCAAGATTTGCGCTCCTTGCACCATTGAAACCGACGTTTGGCATTGGCACGAGTGACCAAAGGTTTGGCTATAGCAGCCCGGCCGTGTATATTGACCCTGTGGAGCTCACGACGGACAGTTCTGGTGGAAACAGGACAGTTGAGGTGCACATTTAATTCTGCCGTGATTTGGGCAGCCGTGGTTTTATGTTTTTTGGATATAATCGGGGTTAGCACCCGAACATCCCTTTCAGACAGCTTCCTCTTGCGTCCACAGTTAATCCTGTTGGATGTGGTTTGTCCTTCTTGGTGGTATGCTGACATTACCCTGGATACCGTGGCTCTTGATACATCACAAAGACTTGCTGTCTTGGTCACAGATGCGCCAGCAAGACGTGCACCAACAATTTGTCCTCTTTTGAACTCTGGTATGTCACCCATAATGTTGTGTGCATTGCAATATTTTGAGCAAAACTGTGCTCTTACCCTGCTAATTGAACCTTCACACTCTGCTCTTACTGGTGCAATGTGCATTTAATGAAGATTGGCCACCAGACTGGTCCAATTTAGCCATGAAACCTCCCACACTAAAATGACAGGTGTTTCAGTTATTTTGTCCAACCCCTGTATATATATATATATATATATATATATATATATATATATATATATATATATATATATATATATATATATATATATATATATATATATATACATATATATATATATATACACACACACATATACAGGGGTTGGACAAAATAACTGAAACACCTGGTTTTAGACCACAATAATTTATTAGCATGGTGTAGGGCCTCCTTTTGCGGCCAATACAGCGTCAATTCGTCTTGGAAATGACATATACAAGTCCTGCACAGTGGTCAGAGGGATTTTAAGCCATTCTTCTTGCAGGATAGTGGCCAGGTCACTACGTGATGCTGGTGGAGGAAAACGTTTCCTGACTCGCTTCTCCAAAACACCCCAAAGTGGCTCAATAATATTTAGATCTGGTGACTGTGCAGGCCATAGGAGATGTTCAACTTCACTTTCATGTTCATCAAACCAATCTTTCACCAGTCTTGCTGTGTGTATTGGTGCATTGTCATCCTGATACACGGCACCGCCATTGGATGCACATGGTCCTCCAGAATGGTTCGGTAGTCCTTGGCAGTGACGCGCCCATCTAGCACAAGTATTGGGCCAAGGGAATGCCATGATATGGCAGCCAAAACCATCACTGATCCACCCCCATGCTTCACTCTGGGCATGCAACAGTCTGGGTGGTACGCTTCTTTGGGGCTTCTCCACACCGTAACTCTCCCGGATGTGGGGAAAACAGTAAAGGTGGACTCATCAGAGAACAATACATGTTTCACATTGTCCACAGCCCAAGATTTGCGCTCCTTGCACCATTGAAACCGACGTTTGGCATCGGCACGAGTGACCAAAGGTTTGGCTATAGCAGCCCGGCCGTGTATATTGACCCTGTGGAGCTCCCGACGGACAGTTCTGGTGGAAACAGGAGAGTTGAGGTGCACATTTAATTCTGCCGTGATTTGGGCAGCCGTGGTTTTATGTTTTTTGGATACAATCCGGGTTAGCACCCGAACATCCCTTTCAGACAGCTTCCTCTTGCGTCCACAGTTAATCCTGTTGGATGTGGTTTGTCCTTCTTGGTGGTATGCTGACATTACCCTGGATACCGTGGCTCTTGATACATCACAAAGACTTGCTGTCTCGGTCACAGATGCGCCAGCAAGACGTGCACAAACAATTTGTCCTCTTTTGAACTCTGGTATGTCACCCATAATGTTGTGTGCATTGCAATATTTTGAGCAAAACTGCTCTTACCCTGCTAATTGAACCTTCACACTCTGCTCTTACTGGTGCAATGTGCAATTAATGAAGATTGGCCACCAGACTGGTCCAATTTAGCCATGAAACCTCCCACACTAAAATGACAGGTGTTTCAGTTATTTTGTCCAACCCCTGTATGTAGTGCCATCAGAAAGTATTCACACCCCTTCACTTTTTCCACATTTTGTTACGTTACAGACATATTCGAAATCCAATTTGAGTACAGTTTTCTTTTAAAAAATCTACTCGAAATAGCCCATAATGACAAAGTGAAAACATGTTTTCAGACATTTTTGTAAATCTTTTAAAAATTTAAACATTTAAACATAATAGGTACATAAGTATTCACACCCTTTGCTATGACGCTCAAAATTGAGCTCAGGTGCATCCAGTTTACACTGATCATCCTTGAGATGCTTCTACAACTTGATTGGAGACCACTTGTGGTAAATTCAGTTGATTGAACATAATTTGGAATGGCACACACTTGTCTATAAAAGGTCTCACAGTTGACAGTGCATATCAGAGCAGAAACCAAGCAATGAAGTCAAAGGAATTGTCTTTAGACCTCCGAGACCGGATTGTGTCAAGGCACAAATCTGGGAAAGGATACAAAAAAATTTCGGCAGCATTGAAGGTCCCGAAAAGCACTGTGGTCTCCATTATTTGTAATTGGAAGAAGTTTGGAACCACCAGAACCCTCCCTAGATCTGGCCGCCCGACCAAACAGGGAAGAAGGGCCTTGGTCAGAGAGGTGACCAAGAACCCAATGGTCACTAAGGCAGAGCTCCAGTGTTCCCTTGTGGAGATAGGACAACCATCCAGTAGGTCAACCATTGCTAACACACTCCACCAATCAGGCCTTTATGGTAGAGTGGCCAGATGGAAGCCACTCCTCACTAAAAGGCACATGGCAGCCCGCTTGGTGTTTGCCAAAAAGCACCTTAAGGATTCTCAGACCAGAGGAATCAAAATTCTCTGGTCTGATGAAACCAAAATAGAACTTTTTGGCCTGAACTACAAGCATCATGTATGGAGAAAAACAGGCACTGCTCATCGCCTGGCTAACACCATCCCTACTGTCAAGCATGGTGGTGGCAGCATCATGCTGTGGGAATGTTTTTCTGCGGCAGGAACTGGGCGACTAGTCCGCATAGAGGGTAAGATGACAGCAGCCAAATAGAGAGAGATTCTTCAAGAAAACCTGCTCCAGAGTGCTCTGGAACTCAGACTAGGGCGACAATTCATCAGCCAAGATCACAAAAAAGTGGCTTCAGGAGCAGTCCGTGAATTTCCTTGAGTGGCCCAGCCAGAGCCCGGACTTGAATCCAATTGAACATCTCTGGAAAGACCTAAAAATGGCTGTCTACAGACGCTGCTCATCTAACCTGACTGAGCTTGAGAGGATCTGCAGAGAAGAATGGGAGAAAATGCCCAAAAACAGGTGTGCCAAGCTTGTACAGACATACCCAAGAAGACTTGAGGCTGTGATTGCTGCCGAAGGTGCTTCAACAAAATATTAAGCCATGGGTGTGAATACTTATGTACCTATTATGTTTAAATCTTTACATTTTTAATAAATTTACAAAAATGTCTGAAAACATGTTTTCACTTTGTCATTATGGGTTATTTCATGTAGATAAAAAAAAAAAAAAAAACTATACTCAAATCGAATTTTGAATATGTCTGTATATAGGGCTGGGCGATATATCGAGATTTTATAAAATATCGATATATTTTCATACGTGATATAAGATAAGACAATATCACGTATATCGATATAGATGTTGCGTTCCAGTTAGATCCGACAGTTCGTCTTTGTCTTCTCCCAGTTTGTCTCTGCACATGTTCACCTGCCCCGCCTCTCTCCCTCACTGAACACAACTCGCCCCTCCCCACCGCCAATTCCTTCTGCCCTCACAACACATTTCTTTAAGTAAAACTCCCATGATAGCATGGAGACGGTTGAGGAGCGGGTTAGTAAAAAGAATAATAATGGCTCAGTTATTTGGAGATGGTTCGGATTCAGTGGTGGAGAAGTGTCAGGTGAGCAGCAGAATAATATATTCTGTAGAGAATACCGAAAACAAGTCCAGACAAAAGGTTCCAGCTCCGTGTGCCTTCATTCGTTTTTCACTTCAAATCCCAAAGTTGAAAAACAGGAAAACGAGTCGTTATTCGTTTCAAAAAACAATATTGGAAAACGGAAATAAACATACAAGCGCATGCACGCGCTGACATGCACGTGTTTACTTCATATATAAACGTTTATACTGGATGATCGCCCGACGTCCGACACGTCATTTATTTATCTTGTATTATAGGATTTCTTGTTCTTGGTTAATAAACAACCAAAAATTTATAAAATTGCATGATCTAACTCTGCAGTAAACAAGGAGCAAACAGCAATTAAACAACAAATAAATCTGTTAAATAATAATGAAGTGCATGAAGCAGAACGCTGAATAAAATGCATTAAATGTTGTAATAGTTACTCAGTAACTAGTTCTGCCTGTATTACAGAACTGAGTTCTATACGGTAAAAAATATATATATCAATGTACAGTAGATGTTAATGTTGTGGCGACTGATGTAAAATGATGTATAAAGTCCAAACATGTGGGTGGGGGGTGGGGGGTGGGGGGGGTGGGGGGGGGGGGTGTTAACGAGAACGCTATATTTAATGTTACATAAGCTCAGTGCAAAACAACAGAAGAACACGAGCACAGCGGGAGATGATAAATTCTGATCTTGTTCCTGCACACTCGCTCACTGCGCCCTATAGTACACTTAACATTCTTAAAGGGCCAGACAATATATTTGTAATTCACATTACACGACAGGTGAGACCTTAGAAAACAACAAACATTTTCTTAGAATAGTTCTTTTTTTTTTTAAGGAAAAATAGTTCTTGTGTAAAGCTTCCCCAGCATGAATTAATAAAAGTGCCTGTAAAAAATTTGGAACATGTAGCTTTGTCTCAGAAGTGTCTTTTTGTTATTACCTTATGGGATGAAAAAATATCGAGATATATATATCTCGTATATTGTGGTTCAGCAAAAAAATATCGAGATATTACTAGTCTGTAACGTAACAAAATGTGGAAAAAGTGAAGGGGTGTGAATACTTTCTGATGGCACTGAATATATATATAATTTTGATTCCTCTGGTCTGAGAATCCTTAAGCCTTAAGAATCCTTAAGCGGGCTGCCATGTGCCTTTTAGTGAGGAGTGGCTTCCATCTGGCCACTCTACCATAAAGGCCTGATTGGTGGAGTGTGTTAGCAATGGTTGACCTACTGGATGGTTGTCCTATCTCCACAAGGGAACACTGGAGCTCTGCCTTAGTGACCATTGGGTTCTTGGTCACCTCTCTGACCAAGGCCCTTCTTTCCCGATTACTCAGTTTGGTCGGGCGGCCAGATCTAGGGAGGGTTCTGGTGGTTCCAAAATTCTTCCATTTCTGAATAATGGAGACCACAGTGCTTTTTGAGACCTTCAATGCTGCCGACATTTTTTTGTATCCTTCCCCAGATTTGTGCCTTGACACAATCCGGTCTCGGCGGTCTAAAGACAATTCCTTTGACTTCATTGCTTGGTTTCTGCTCTGATATGCACTGTCAACTGTGAGACCTTTTATAGACAAGTGTGTGCCATTCCAAATTATGTTCAATCAACTGAATTTACCACAGGTGGTCTCCAATCAAGTTGTAGAAGCATCTCAAGGATGATCAGTGTAAACTGGATGCACCTGAGCTAAATTTTGAGCGTCATAGCAAAGGGTGTGAATACTTATGTACCTATTATGTTTAAATGTTGACATTTTTAAAAGATTTACAAAAATGTCTGAAAACATGTTTTCACTTTGTCATTATGGGCTATTTCGTGTAGATTTTTAAAAAGAAAACTATACTCAAATTGGATTTCGAATATGTCTGTAACGTAACAAAATGTGGAAAAAGTGAAGGGGTGTGAATACTTTCTGATGGCACTACATACATATACACAAAACAAAATCAGCATAAAACACTAATTCCTGTAGTGAATGTCACAGATATGACAACATGGCATTATGAAAACAAACAAACAAATTTCATTTGTTAATATACATCTATTCCTGCATTTCAGGCCAAGTTTTATCTGTTTTATAATGTATTACAGGCAAGAAATGATGAGACAAAACATTAAAAACTGTGCAAACACACCTTTTGTTTTGTGCCACTTTGATGTATTTCCAAACTTTTGATTATTTGACTGTGCTGAGTGGTGCCAACCAATGATTGGAGCCAAAAATGACTGACGTCATGCACACAGCAAGTAGTGTTAAGAAAAACCATTTGTTATATAAATGGAAATGTTGTAGAAATAAATAAAAAAATTATAAACATAGTTTTAAAAACGATGCATCGGTTTAAAATACACGTCAATGTCATTAATTATGTCGACGTGAGAAGTACAGTCAGATTCTTGTCCATCATGCAGTTTCATCAGAGACACATCTGACTGGGGTCATCGTCATGTTGGAGAATTAAATTGGGATCAAACACAGCCAAAGAAAACAAAAAACATCCAGAAGAATTTCCAGCAAAAAGAAGAAGTCCTGCAACAAATGCTGTGGCCCCCACAGAACCCTAATCTCAAAGTCATTAAGTCAGTCTGGGATTACATGCTAAAACAGTAACAAGTGAACAATTTCCTGGCCAAGTAAGTTAAAAAACTGCACTTCAATGTACCTGTGAGAGAGAGTATTTTTTATTTTTTTGTTGTGCCGCAAGTGCCTAAAACTTTTGTACAGTACTGTGTATACGTGTGTGTCTTTCATATGTTACATGCAACAAGTTTTATTCTAAGAATGACATTTTCAGCAAATATTAAGTAAATCTACATGTGCTAAGTAATGTTTTGTTTGTTTGTTTGTTTGTTTGTTTTCAGATTTAACAAAACCCGGATATGTCCTTCATATTTGATTGGATTTATAGTGGTTTCAGTAGTGTTCTGCAGTTTTTAGGTAAGCCTAATGTTTTGTAGATATACAGTATGGTTACAAATTCTAATGTGCATTGGCAATTAATTATGCTTCATTTGGTTTCTCTTGTCGGGGAAATAAAAAGTACTGAACTGAGACATATGGTTGCATATACATCTTTCTCGTCATTATTACATCAAGGCGGACTGATGAAGTTGTATTTCATCATCTTTTTCATGCAGTGATTGACAGAAACATAATACCTATTTTGCCATTAAATGACACATGTTAAACATGCCATTAAAACCTAAGTAAATAAATACATTTTTTGTTCAATGACAAGCTGTCCTCATTGATTTCATCATGTGCTGTGCAGATGCACAAATGTTTGTGCTTTCACATTACTAAGATTTAAAGTTTATTCATCTTGTGAGAAGGGAAAATCTTGTAAGAACTGCTGTAATTCATCACATTTTTTAGATGACTTGGTAAATCATTGCATGACATGCACTTAGTTAGGACACAACAAGACATTTGGAGATGCATGCACTATGTGTCTGTCTATGCACATGCACAACTGGTTCTCACTGTTCTGGTCTGCTATAAATACTGTGTTGAGCATCTCTGGTGTTAACCCATTCTGTGATGCTATAGCACCTGTATCCTGTAAATCTGTATTAGTAATAAAGTGACTTAAAATTTAAATCTAGCTTTTCCGCTGCTTTATGAAGAGGTACAAGAATTTTTACCATGTGTAAATGTTTAGGGGTAAATATTTATAAACACTTCAAATTAATTCTTAATGTAAAAAAATTTAAACACTAATCAATGTCTGCTTGTCATTCCTACATTTTATTAAGTTGTACACAAATATCAACACACATATAAATGAGAAATATCAGTTATCAGTGATAGCACAGAATTTCCATATCGTTTCATTACTACCTACATCAAAAATAAATGTTGAACAGCAAAATCACCTTGTCCTAGTAGAGCTGCTCTTTACTTAAAAAGAATCACTTTGTCTTAGTAAAGCTGTTCTTTACATGAAAAGCAAGTGCCACTTTACATATTGTGCAATCTAGAAAGCACGCACTAGCATCAACTTTTATGCTCTTCACAGAAACTCTTTGAAACGCATTAAGTCATGGATACAGGATGTAGAAAAGTTGGTAAACAAATTACAGTGCTCTTAAAATTAAATGCCTGAGGTGTGATAAAATATTTGCCCTGTCACACTTTTTACTTATTTGTTGCATTTAAGTGTTTTAGATCATTCAACCAATTTTAAAATAAGATAAAGAAAATGTGATTCAAGTCAGGACTGGGACTTGATCCTTCTAGCACCCTAATTTTGTTTCATTTGAGCCAATCAGAGGTAGACCTAACTGTGCTTGAGCTTTAGGTCACATTCTTTTTTTTTTTTTAGGATTTTCTGTTAGAGGGCAGACTTTATGCTTGGTATGATGTTCTTATGGTGGAATGCAGTGTAAGCTTTACTCCAGATGTAACAAGACCCATGTCTTACAAATAGTTTCACCTTTGACTCATGAGTCTCCAGGATTGTAATCGCAAGAGTCTTTAGGGTCATCTAGATGTGTTTTGCCAAATGAGAGATCAGCCTTTGTGTTCTTTTTGCTCAGCAGTGGTTTGTGCCTTGAAGCTTTCCCATAATGCTGTTTTGCCCAGTGACTTTCTTTTAATACAAATGTGAACATTGAACTTAACTGAGGCTAGTGAGGCCTGCAGTTCTATAGATGTTTGGGTTCTTTTGTGGCTTTCATGATGAGTCATTGATGCACTCTTTGTGAAATGTTAGTAGGCCAGCCACTCCTGGAAAGGTTCACCACTGTTTTTCTCCCTTTGTGAATAATGGCTCTCACTGTGGTTTGCTGGAGTACCAGAGCCTTAGCAATAGCTTTGAAATCCTTTTTCGACTGGTAGATTTCAGTGACTTTATTTTACATCTGTGTATTCATGGCTTTAGAACAAGGCATCATGTGCTGGTTTTTGATACATTTAGCCTGTTTTACATTCCCAGACAGATTCCATTTAAGGGATGCTTGGATTCAACAGGTTTGACAGTAATCATGCCTATGTGTGGCTATTAAAATTATTCCAAGCATTAATAGCCCATTTGTGCAGTTGAAATTTGTGCCTATTGTTTTAGTAGAAACTATCCACAGAACAAATCAAAAGCAAAAAGGTTATGGGGACTTTGAACACACTAAGAAGAATTAGCAATAAATACTTACATTGGAGCTGTACTTAGTACTACTTTGACCTCATCCATCAGTGTGGTTAAAAATATGCATACAGAACACCTAATATTCCTCTTTTCCACTTTGAGCAGAATCTTTTGATAGCTCTGGTTAAATCGTTGTTCACTTTATACAGCAAAACCTTTCTGAAATGGACTTTTCAATAGGTCTACGTGTTCTGTATGAATTAAAGTTTTTAATTAATGTGTTTCAGCCACAACAATTGCTAAATGCTGTAATAATTTAGTTTTGTAAAGACAATTATATGCTTCCAACTTGTCCTGACTTTAGCCCCACTGAAAAGCTTTGGAATGAACTGGATTATCAATTGATGCTTTTTCGACCGACACCAGTGCCCAGCCATACAAATGCTCTTTTGACTGAATGGGCACAAATTCTTATTTAAAAAATTTTGTGTAAAGACTCCTCAGAAGAGTAACTGAGGTTGTAACTGAAAAGATTACATAGAGGTCACTGTTTTAATATCTTTTTTTTCCAGTGGGATGTGCAACAAGCCCATGGTCAGATGTCCAAATTCTTTTGCCATATAGCTAAATTTTAGCCTCTTTAATATGTTTAATGGGTGTTTGGAGTATTGGTTCTGATGAAATATTTAATTGCAACCCATTTTTAAGACATTTAAGGTAATTGTTCTTCATTCCATTAACTTTCTGCAACGCCATTGGCACCAGACCCAGAGCATAATTCTACTACTTACCTATGCTTACCTATAGTTAGAGTATTATTGGTTTGGCAGAGCAGTAAATTACAGTAGTCCACTGAGACCTTGGCCAGGATAAAGCAGTGGTAAAACATAAAATTAAAATAATGTTTGAGTACTTTACCTTTTTCCTTTATACATTGTGGACCATGTTTCTACAATTTTCTTAAATGTATTACATTTTATTTACAAATTATGTAATCAGCATAACAAAAGGTGAATCTTTGTTAAATTTACCTTAATCTCGAAGCAAGCTGTTAATGAGTGGATCAAATACACATGCTCAAAGTTGTTTAAACATGTGCCTCATCTTTTTACTCAGTAAGGCGTTAGAAAAAAATAATAATTAGAAAAAATCTAGATTAAGAGCATGCTCACTATTGGTCACTTTGTTCATGTACTCTGCAAAAAAAAAAACTTTAGCTTTAGATGCCAATTTTGTAGTAGTTTTTTTTCCTATTGTGGCAATTTTTCTTTAAACAGTGACATTCAAGAACCTGGGCAATTAATTATTACTGGAAAACAAAATAATAATTTTTTAAAATTAAATATATGCAGGTTAGCCATTGCTAATATCTTAGGTTATGGCTAAATTGTTAATAGCTGGCTGATATTAATTATGGCGCACACAAATGATGTCACAGAGATCAGGCAAAATTAGAAGAATAAATCCTATCTTGTTGATTCTCGTCATGCCTCCATACTGCTCATAATAGCAAAATCTTTTTTTTTTTTTTTTTTTTTTTTTTTTTTTTTTTTTTTTTTTTTTTTTTTTTTAATTTTTACTCATCGATGTTTTTTTTTTTTTTCAGTTTCCTTATTAAAAAAGTTAGTCAAATTGTTAAAATAGGAAAAAGAAAATGGTTACATTTAATGTTAAGACATTTTTAAACGTAGGTTTGTTGTTATAAAAGTTTATTTAACATGATGATTCTGCTTCCCATGGAGGCTATGATGATGTAAACAGACTGTCCAGTAAGCTTGAGGTTATGTTCAGGATGTGGAATTTGTCAGAATATGGGTAGAAAAGAAATATTAACATTTTGTAGAGTATAACTTCTCAATAGACAACACTGCTTTTTGAAAGATACCTCAGTAATTTTCTACTGTGTTAACTAACTTGTAATGTACATCGATATACTGATATGACCATGGATTTTTTTACTGACAGCGCTTTTATTGATCTAGGGCTGTACAAAAAATCAGGAAAATTAGTATTTCTTGGTCTGGACAATGCTGGCAAGACTACATTACTGCATATGCTTAAAGATGACCGACTGGGACAACATGTGCCTACGTTACATCCAAGTAAGTCTTTTTTTTTTGTCAATATAACATAAACACTTAAATATGTATAATAAATTGTACATTCATTGTACATTTTCTCAAATAAACCTTAAAATACAAATTTTGTTTCTTTCTATTCACGTTTTACAGTTCATCATATTATACAGTTTATCTAAAAAGCAGTCAAATAAATAATTTTGCATATCCATTAATTAAACTGAGCATTACACATTCTGGCTGGAAAAAAATGATTATCATAGCTAACAAAATGGTTTCATGATAATACCGCAGTTGTAACTATCTTTAAACAATTATCATTTAAGTGAAGACGGTATATAGTAGAGTATTTTAAAATTAGTTATTTTTGGCGCCCTGGTGGCACATCCTGATACTGCTCTAACGCACCAGCGCTGGGATTCTGAGCTCCCCAAGTTAAAATTTCAGCTCCCCTAACAGGCACAATTGGCAGTGGCTGCAGCTGGGTGGGAAAAAATTTACTAAAAAAGGAAGTGCATGACTCTCACTGCGCAAGACTGGTCTCACATGCAAAACTACTGAAGTATGGGCGAATAAGAAATGGGTTGTGGCAAATATACCCTCCTCAGACGTGATCTGGGTTATTGTTATTTTTTTGCTGCAGTAGTACAAATAAAAATTACTTTAGAAAATAAGCTAAACTGTATTTGTGATCTGTCTAAAGCAAGCTTCTGTTTGATTCTGCAGCTTCAGAAGAGCTGACAATTGCTGGCATGACCTTTACCACTTTTGACCTTGGTGGCCATGCACAGGGTAACATGTTTTATTTATTGTATGGTAACCTTTTCTCACTATTTTATTACATTTTACTTACTTAAAGCATTTGTCTCCTAGCACGAAGAGTGTGGAAAAACTACCTTCCTGCAATCAATGGAATTGTCTTTCTTGTTGATTGTGTAGACCACACTAGACTGGCTGAATCCAAAACAGAGCTTGATGTAAGTTTTTGGTAATTACAGCTGCTTTAATGTTTATGCTAGCTGCTCTATGTTTACTGCTAGCCCATCAAGCCATAATTCAGCTTGCATTTCCTTTGCATATACTTTGCCCCAATTTAGCATCATATGCAAATCACATTTACAATTACAGGCATATAATTTACATACAATGCTCTTATTTATACTGAAGTAAAATATAATTAAAATAATAAAAAAGTAATTTTATTCAAAAAAAAAAAAATTCAAACGTCGGCCTTGTCAGATGATACAATTATAGCCTAAGTGTTTTTACCCCAATATACAACCCCAAAATAAAAAAAGGTTGGGCCGGAAAATGGGATGGAAGGTTGAGAAGGAAAATGCAAAAAAAAAAAAAAAAAAAAGCAGTGTTTCTTACATTTATTTTGCCCTTCATTTCATTGCATACGGTATGAACCCAAGATATTTCATGTTTTGTCTGGTCAGCTTAATTTTATTTGTTAATATACCTCCATTCCAGGCATTTCAAGCCTGCAACACATTCCCAAAAAAAGTTACGATAGTAAAGCATTTACCACTTTGTAATGTTGCCATTTCTTCTCACAACCCTTAAAAGGCGTTTTAGTGCCAAGCGATGTGTTTTAGGTGTTATTTTGATTCATTCTTTTTGTGATCACTTTTTTTTTCTTTATTTGGAATCACATGACAACTGTTTACACATACACCAATCAGCCATAACATTAAAACCACCTCCTTGTTTCTACACTCACTGTCCATTTTATCAGCTCCACTTACCATGTAGAAGCACTTTGTAGTTCTACAATTACTGACTGCAGCCCATCTGTTTCTCTGCATACCTTTTTAGCCTGCTTTCACCCTGTTCTTCAATGGTCAGGACCACCACAGAGTAGGTATTATTTAGGTGGTGGATCATTCTCAGCACTGCAGTGACATGGTGGTTGTGTGTTAGTGTGTGTTGTGCTGGTATGAGGGGATCAGACACAGCAGCGCTGCTGGAGTTTTTAAATACTGTGTCCACTCACTGTCCACTCTATTAGACACTCCTGCCTAGTTGTTCCACTTGTAGATGTAAAGTCCGAGGCGATCGCTCATCTGTTGCTGCTGTTTGAGTTGGTCATCTTTGAGATCTTCATCAGTGGTCACAGGACGCTGCCCACGGGGCGATGTTGGCTGGATATATTTTTGGTTGGTGGACTATTCTTACTCCAGCAGGGACAGTGTGGTGTTTAAAAACAACATCAGCGCAGCTGTGTCTTATCCATTCATACCAGCACAACACACACTAACACACCACCATCATGTCAGTGTCACTGCAGTGCTGAGAATGATCCACCACCCAAATAATACCTACTCTGTAGTGGTCCTGGGAGAGTCCTAACCATTGAAGAACAGCATGAAAGGGGGCTAACAAAGCAGGCAGAGAAACAGATTGACTACAGTCAGTAATTGTAGAACTACAAAGTTCTCCTACATGGTAAGTGGAGCTGATACAATGGACAGTGTGTGTAGAAACAAGGAGGTGGTTTTAATGTTATGGCTAATCGGTGTATGGCAATAGTTCAAACTCAAAACTCAAAATTAGAACTTGGGGTAATAAAGAAACAAAACAGCAACTTCTAAATAAAGTCAGAGATCAGAGCAAAAAACATTTATACAAAAGAGGGGCGTTTCAGGGAAATGTACTTTTTCCACCTCCATTTATTCTCCTAAAGCCTAACAGAGAAGGTTATTCTTTCCATACATTCATAAATTGTATCATACCAATTTTCAATGGATGGTGTGACTGGCTTAAGCCATTTCTTTGTGATTGCTTTTCTAACAGCTACACTTAATATTCCAAATAAATATTTAGTTTGAGTGTTTGTTGATGTCGAGTGTGGAAGCCCAAAATAAAGTTCTTGCCAATTAAAGGTTTTTTCTCTCCCAAAAATAGTCACTAATTCTGAGTACATTTCTTGCCAAAAGGTATTCATTTTTGGACAATCCCAAAACAAATGGTAGTGATTGGCTTCCTGAGAAGCAGCTGGATGAGCCTGAGTAACGAGACCTCTGAACAGGAGTAACAAAATATCTACTGAGGCTCTTCCATCCGAATACTCTCCATGAAGCTGACCTTATTATCCTTCATTGAAATTCACAGTATTTTGTCCAGACATCCTCCGGGATGCTACTGTTAGTATCTCTTTCCAATTTTTTTTTATGTAAGGGGTACTTGCCTTTTTAATCTCTTAAAGCCCTATGTATATTCTAGAAATCACTTTAAGTCCAGAATCAGCCTTATAGGCATTAACATTTTCAGTAAATTATTTTCAAATACTTTTTAACCCTCTTTCATTATTTTTTGCTTATATGGTGGCTTACCTGTAGAAATCTAAAAAAGTCACTATTATTTAACCCATGTAAAACTGCTCAGAGTATGTTGGTGAAAAAAATGTGCGGTATGAGTATAGGCCCCTTCTAGCCCATCACTTATAAGTTGCGTCCAACTGATTTGGGACAAAGTCCAAATCATGAGAGCACCATCTCAAAATCCCTATGTCTTCAAGTAAGCCCCCCTTTGTGATAATTTTTAGCAACGTTTAGCCATGTTCTTTTTAATTCACATTGATCCACTTACTACTCAAATCCATAAAATTTTTTATTAATCTTTTACCCCCCAACCGTGCCTGGATTGGAACTTCCCCAGATATTTTCTCTTCAATTTCTTTCTATCTAGTTTGGTAATCAGATTTACACCAGCAGAATAAGTACCTTAGCTGGGCAGCTATATAGTAGTCCTTAGGGCAGGGAAGTGCTACCCCTCCCTTGTTTTTTGCCAGCTGAAGAGTTTGAAATTTTATTGTTGGTTTGCTCCCATGCCAAATGTACCGTGATATTAATTTATCCCATTCATTAAATTGTCTATCATTTATTTCCACTGGGAGAGTCTGAAATAAACAAAGCACCCTAGGCAGAACATTCATTTTCACAGACTTAACCCTTGACTCAAATCCTAGCATTGGAATTAAATTCCATCTTTTTATGTCCTCCTTTAATTTCTGACTCAATTGATCAAAATGTAAATCATACAATTTTTTTAAATCTTTTATTATGTTTACTCCCAGGTACTTCATGTAGTCCACACTCCAATTCCGTCTAATTTTGGAACTAATAGTTTGAGCTTTTAGTTGAAGCATAGTATTTGTTTTTTGGAACATTCATTTTATATCCTGAGTAAGAGCTAAAGACCTCTAATAATGATAACAGATATAAGATTGAGATCTCTGGATTTGTCAAGTAAATTAAAATGTCATCCGCAAATAAAGAGATTTTATGCTCCTGTCATTTGTATACCTGTAATATTTTTATCTTGAATAATTCCTTGACTTAATGTCTTAAACATTGCACATAGTAATGGGCTAATAGGACAGCCCTAGTGCCTCTTTCCAAAACTGAAATAGTTTGATATGGCGCCATTTCTTTTTATTTTCGCCCTTGGATCTTTGTGCAACACTTGTATAGTTTTAATATAGGTCTGATGGAATCCAAATTTCTGTAATACGCTATATAAGAATTCCCAGTTGACCCAGAACTACTGCCTGAAGATTTTTAATAATAATTTGAGCTATACCCTATAATCTTACCCCTAAGAACTGCTTTGCATGCATCCCATATAATTTAATATAATAATTTAATATCCATCCGTATTTGCTGCCTCATTTGACTTAGAATCCCTGTATTTAGCCTCCAGATAGTATTCTTCTCTTCACAATCTAATATTAAATCAATAAAGACTGGGACATTAGCAGTTCAAAAATTAGTTTGTAGAATATATGTCCTTCATTAGCCCTTAACAGTATCCTCATCATAAGTTTAACATCTTGCTTGAAAGTATATTTTGTAATTAAACCTCTCTCAAACAATTAGTCTTTAACACTATGTGAAATAATCTATAAAATAGATTATAAGTCTGGATTATTACTGTCATAACTTATGTACTTATCAAGTGGCTCATTGTCGGAATACCTGGAGCCCTTCCCTGAAGCCTCGGGCAGTGCTCGTATTGTTCCGGTTTTCTCGATTCCCACTGAATTGCCAGATCAGTTGGTTAATCTGGTCCAAAAGGGAGCATGGGCTTTTTCAGACCGTTACCGATATCCCCCTCTCTGCCAAGTCCGCTGTTGCCTTCTCGGCGGAGATTGTAAAACACCCTCAGTCTGGCCGGGAATGGAGCCTGGAATGTTATGCTATGTTCTTTGAGTGCAGTTTTTGCCTCGCCATATTCCCTCCGCTTTCTTAGCAGCTCCGGTGCATAGTCATGGTCCAAGTTCACCCTTTTCCCCTGGAACTCGAAGCCTTTTTTCTGCCAGGCTCTTTTAAGCACATCTTCCTAAAATCTGAAGCTTGCGAACTTAACCACAATCAATCTTGATCGGGTTTCGTTCGGAGGTTTTGGGGCGAGAGCGCGGTGCGCTCCTTCAGTGTTCAGCGCTGTAGATGTAGAAAGCAACAAGCCTCTTATTAATAACTCCACAAAAGCTATCATTGATGTGGAGCTTTCTTCTGCTCCTTCTTTTACCCCATGTATTTTGACATTGTCGCGTTGTGGCCGTCCCTCCAAATCAATCAGTTTAGCCTTCATTTGCACCTGCAGCTTCACCAACTTCGACAACACATCCTCCGGTAACTGGATTCGATTCTCAGCAGTATTAATTCACTCCTCTACTTCATCTACTCTTTTGTATATCTTATTTATATCTTCTCTTCACTTAACTGCTGATTTTAATCTTTTCTGAATTCTTGAAGCTCCTTTAAAATTGTGCTCAAGTTGGCTTCACGCATTGGCTCAGAGTCAGTGTCTAGCTGTTCATCCTTCATGCTATTAGTTTGTAGCAACTGGCGTTCCTCTTCTTCATCATGTTTTTTACTTTGTACAATACTTTTTTTCCCAATTTTGGCAATTATTGTTCACCCGCTGTATCAATAAGTGCATTGTTGGCTCTCAAGCAATATTCGAGTTATATCGGGCGATATTTTAATTATTATTGTTTTAATTATTTATTAATTATTTATTATTAATTATTTTAATTATTACTGCCATCACCTCGCCGGTTAGACCGGAAGTCTCTATGAACACATTTTAAGGTGTTTAACAGGCGGCATTGTTGTTTTGTTTTGAAATTCTTCCTGTATTCTCTACTGGGTACAGGTCAGGACTGCAGGCAGGCCAGTCCAGTACTCGTGCCGTCTTGTTCTGCAGGCATGGATATCCATGGAAAGATGTCGTCTTGAAGGCAGCATATGTTGTTCTAAAATCTTAATGTACTTTTCTGCTATGATGCTGCCATCACAGAAGTGTAAATTACCATTGCCAAGGGCACTGACACAACCCCATACCATGACAGACCCTGGCTTTTGGACTTGCTGATAACAGACCAGATGGTCCTTTTTTTGGTCCAGAGCACACAGCATCTATTTTTTCCATAAAACATCTGAAATACTGATTTGTCTGACCTCAGTACACATTTCTACTGTGTGATGGTTCATCCCAGATGCCTCGTGAGTCCTGACAACGCGATGCCACTTCTGGACGTGGTTAACAGGATTCTTTTTTGCACAGTAAGGTTTTAAGAGGCATTTGCTAATGTAACTCCGTATTGTAGTGCTTTACAAAAGTTTGCCAAAGTAACCCCTTGCCAATGTGGATCAGAGCTCACTGGGTTTCAGCTGAGGCTTGCGTCCTTGCCTTTTACGCACTGAAATTCCTACAGATTCCTTGAATCATTTGAAGATATTAGGCACTGTATAGGAAAAAATATGCAAATCCCTTCCAGTCTTTCTTTGAGAAACATTGTTTTTATACATTTCAATAATTTTCTCATGCGTTTGTTGCCAAACTGGAGATTATCTGCCCATCTTTGCTCCTCAAACACTCAGCCTTTTGTGGATACTGTTTTTTTGTTTTGTTTTTACAAATTTGTGATTAAATTGTGAAGACTCCTGACATCACCTGTTTAAAATCACATCATTTTTTATTTTTTTAACCCATTTTTAGCTCTAAATTGTCCTGTCCCAACTTTTTTGGAATGTGTAGCAGGCCTGAAATCCTTAAATGCAGGAATGGATGAATATTAACAAAAATAATGAAGTTGACCTGACAAAACTATATTTTGTCTGAAAATATGTAACATTTTATTCTGATTTGGAGTTGTAAGTTTTTAATAAATATTTTATATATACTTAACTGCAAAAGTATTTGTTTGTACAACACTGTCTTTTTAAAATAATTACTGTGATTTTTATTCATACATCAGTTTTAATTTTACTAATATTTGTAATATTAATGGTAGAAGTAGTAGTAGGTAGTAATAGTAGTAGTAATGCTTATAATGGGGATAATGATACAGGAAAAGCCATAGGTTTATTGTACCCAATGCAATTTTTTTTTACATTTAACACTTTTTTAATCTTATGGATAATGAATCAATTGTTTTGTACATACCTACAACAGGCACTAATGACAGATGAAACTATTGGAAATGTGCCTATCTTGATCCTTGGCAACAAGATTGATAATCCAGATGCCATCAGTGAGGAGAAACTGCGAGAGCTATTTGGATTGTATGGTCAGACAACAGGCAAGGTAAAACAATAATCTTGTGAGGATATTTCATTTAAAACTTATAGTTTGACAGCACATACGAATACAAGATTAGAAATCTAAGGAAAATACTTTTGGCGGTACAAAATGGACATACTGTGCTTTCAGAAAATTACCCTTAAAAATAATATATGTTTAGTTACAGATTTTTCATAGCAACATTAAGGAAACAACAAACAAAAGCTAACTGTTTAGAAAACTTGTTTTTATCAGTCCCTTTATGTAATACATGTGGAACCACCTTTTGCTTTAATCACAACCATCAGTCTGTTTTGGATATGTCTTACCCATTTTTACACACCTACATTTAAGAATATTTGCTTATTCTTTCTAATTGCTCCAGTTTAGTCAAGTTTGTGGGGAGAGGATTTAGGTTAGAATTTGACTGCTCAAGGACACCCTCCTATCCTTAAGCCACTGCATTGCTGAAGCCATCTTTAGCTGTCTAGTGGAGGACAGCATAAAGAATTTTGGTGTAATTGGCTTCACAGTTTGTATTGTGTATTTTGTGATGTGTGTGGCATTTAGTTTTTACCAAACATATCACATGAAGTTCAAGTTTAACCTTGGTTTATCTGACGATAAAACCTTTTTGCCACTAAAGGTAGTTTGACAGTAGTGCCAGATACTTTCCATTTATTAATAATTCTATAATGTTATATGAACTTATTACTCTGTACTACTAGTGGCAGAATTCTCAAGGAACAACCAGCTTTATTTTAAATGGGCTCTGGGGGGCTGATAATATATTTTTATCAATTATTGAAACTGAATTAATAAAAATAACTGATGTGAATAAGTTAAGTTCTTTTACTTTAACATTGATGGTTTTAATGTGTAAAGTACATCTGAAAAAAATTATTTTAATTTCAGTGTGTGACAAAAGGTACAGGTTTGGTGATTTTCTACAGGCACTGTATGTACTCCCCTAAATAGCATGCCAGCATTTTAAACATTAAGTGTAAAAATTGGCTGTTGAAGGCAAATTGTTTATGTAATGTTGTTTGTTGTGTGTAATGTTGTATTTAATGTTCTTTCTTTCCAGGGTAATATTCCCCTTAAAGAACTGAATACAAGACCACTGGAAGTTTTTATGTGCAGTGTGCTAAAGAGACAGGGGTATGGGGAGGGCTTTCGTTGGCTCTCCCAGTACATTGACTAGAAATCCTTCAAGGGGTGCACCAGGAACCACCTATTCAGCGGCATGCTCAGTCTCATGTTTGATTCTAATGCCTGCCTTCAGTCATCAAAAATGGAAGTAACCTAGTACAACTTAATTTAAATGGAGTTTAATTAAATGGACACTTAAATCAGTTTTTGTACACTTTTTTAAGAGAATATTACTTCATATAAACATCCATATGCAATTTATTTGTAAGATGTGATAAACATGCAACTGTTTATATTGCAATTGGCTGTTCCAGCATAAACAATATGAATAGTATTGTATTATGGTCTTCATTAATACATCCTTAAACTTATATCTGGCCTCTGACCTATGTATAATCTTCTACAAAATGGAACTGATGACTTAGAAGTCTAAATCTTTTGGAAAAGTAATTTTTAACTTCATGTTTCCTTGATCAACAGAACTGAAATCATACATTTCAGCCTCAGCTCATTTTAAAGGCATTCTTAATTGAGGGATGATTAGTTCGCTTAGTCTTTGAAATTCCAGGAATAAAATATAAAATATACAGGCAAGAAATCACAGAAAAAAGTAACATATATTGCAAACCACTAGAAGAAACTGGTTAATTGACTAAAACTGTCAAGCAACTATATAATTGGGGAAAGATTTCCCTTTTTTTTTCGGCTTTTGTAAAAATTTCATAATTTCTTAATTTCATAATTACAGATGCATGCAGAACATATTTTGGGCAGATGTCAAAATGTAAAGGATATTTAATGGAAATAAATCAAGTAAACAAGCAGTATGTAATGTGTAAGAATACTAAAGAGGAATATTAATCATCCGAGCTGGGAAATTTCATATTTGATCAACATGCTGTTCAGAACAAGTAATTTGCATGCCATTATATTTTATTTAATAAACACAAATTAAATTTGGCAAATAATGTAGTAAAGATATAACCTTCTAAAACATTTTAAGAAGCCTCAATTGAATGCCACATTGCAAGATTTTTTGTATCTGTTCTGTTCCTTTGTATACTGCTTATCATTCCATGTAGATGTCCATGTAGAATATATTGTTCACACAATAAATGTTAAGACAGGATCCTGTGTTTTCAGAAAATGTTTAATTGAGCCTAATTACACATTGAACAGCCACATTTCTACATTAAAATGATAGAAAATGTTATCATGTAATCTAAAGGCAGTCAAAATCAGCCTAGCTTTCTGCTGTCCTTCTTAAACACACAGACACTGAATAATAATTGCAGGTGGCAAAAAAAAACCTCAAGTATAATTAAAGATATTAAAGGTATAGTTATGGTAATGTAAGTGACAAATGTATTAATTCAACATAAACTGCCTGGCCAAAAAAAAGGTCACACACACTAATATTTCGTTGGACCGCCTTTAGCTTTGATTACGGCACGCATTCGCTGTGGCATCGTTTCCACAAGCTTCTGCAATGTCACAACATTTATTTCTGTCCAGAGTTGCATTAATTTTTCCCCAAGATCTTGTATTGATGATGGGAGATTTGGACCACTGCACAAAGTCTTCTCCAGCACATCCCAAAGATTATCAATGAGGTTCAGGTCTGGACTCTGTGGTGGCCAATCCATGTGTGAAAATGATGTCTCATGCTCCCTGAACCACTCTTTCTCAATTTGAGCCTGATAAATCCTGGCATTGTCATCTTGGAATATGCCTGTGCCATCAGGGAAGAAAAAATCCATTGATGGAATAACCTGGTCGTTCAGTATATTCAGGTAGTCAGCTGACCTCATTCTTTGGGCACATAACGTTGCTGAACCTGACCAACTGCAGCAACCCCAGATCATAGCACTGCCCCCACAGGCACTAGGCATGATGGGTGCATCACTTCAGCCGCCTCTCTTCTTACCCTAATGCACCCATCACTCTGGAACAGGGTAAATCTGGACTCATCAGACCACATGACCTTCTTCTATTGCTCCAGAGTCCAATCTTTATGCTCCCTAGCAAATTGAAGCCGTTTTTGCCGGTTAGCCTCACTGACAAGTGGTTTTCTTAAGGCTACACAGCTGTTTAGTTCCCTTTGAACTGTGCGTCTGGAAATGCTGTTACTGTCACTATTAAACATATCCCTGAGTTCTACTGTAGTTTTTCTACCATTTGATTTCACCAAACGTTTAAGTGATCGCCGATCACGATCATTCAAGATTTTTTTCCGACCACATTCCTTCCTCGAAGATGATGTTTCCCCACTGTCCTTCCACTTTTTAATAATGCGTTGGACAGTTTTTAACCCGATTTTAGTAGTTTCAGCAATCTCCTTAGATGTTTTCTCTGCTTGATGCCTGCCAATAATTTGACCTTTCTGAAACAGATTAACATCTTTTCCATGACCACAGGATGTCTTTCAACATGGTTGTTTAACAAATGAGAAGCTACTCACTGCATCAGTTAGGGTTAAATAACTTGTTGCCAGCTGAAACATAATCACCCATGCAGTAATTATCCAATGGGAGGCTCTTACCTATTTGCTTAGTTAAATCCAGGTGGTGATTTTTTTTTTTTGGCCAGGCAGTGTATTTCATAAGAAGCTAAGATATTCGTACAACTGTTCCTGGGGATACATGACCTATTGCAACCCTGACCAGGATAAATAAGCAACACGTTTTAGCAATTTAGCTATTTCTGTGTCTGTTGAATTCCAACACATGCACACCACATTCTATTTAACAAGAGACCTATTTAACAAGTAAAATTATAAAAAAAATAAATAAAAAAAAAAACTTTTGTGGTCATTACTGTTTTTTTTTAAATAGAACCGACTGGGTAGAAAGTAGTGTAGCAGCGAAAACAAACTAGTAGTACCTCAACAGTGAATGAATTATCATTGTGGCTGCTCCTGTTAGGGGTGGCCACAGTGAATCAGTTGGCTGCGTTACACTGGATAACAATGGACTTTTATTCTGGCTTGGGACAAGCACTAAGGGTGCATGCATGTGTCCCCCAATAACTAGGTTCACATATTGCCATGTGCCTTCTGTATTTGTGAACACAGCCTAAGATTAACCTATGCCCCCCCCTCCCCCATGCTTCCATGCTTAAAGTTTCAAACGACAAGGTCAAGCAGCAGAAGTTTGGTACAACAAATCTATGGACTGGCAGAGGGCAAAAACAACTCTACTAGTTAGGATGACTGCTTGTTCATTCAGGGTAACTATCTGTAGGATGCCAGTGACCTATAACCCCAAATAAAAAAAAGTTGAAATATGGAAAATGCTAATAAAAAAAACATTTACTTTGCCTTTTTTATATTTTGTCTGGACAACTTCATTTCATTTGTTTCATTTCATCTTAAAAAAACCATGAGTATGGTAAATTGACTACTCCGAATTGTTCTTACATACAGTGGTGTTCAAAAAAATAGCAGTGATTTTTAAAAAAGTGAATAAAGCACAAAATCATTATAATAACTTTTATTTCCATAAATGCAAATGCACTGAAAATACTACACTTTCAATTCTAAATCAAAACGATAACAAAATTTAGCCAGTTTGTGTTCATCCTTTACAGAAAATTAAGAAAAATGAATATTAGGCTGTATATGTATCTATAACATGAAAAAAATTTTGAGGTTTCACTTTACTTTAAATTACTGAACTAATATTCAGTGGCAGAACAATTGTTTCCGAGATCTGTGTTGCATGGAGTCGACCAACTTCTGGCACCTCTGAACAGGTATTCCAGTCCAGGATAATTAGACTACATTTCACAGTTCTTCTGCAATTTTGGATTTTGCCTCAAAAAAACGCGCTTCAGATGTCAGTCCACAAGTTCTCTATGGGATTGAAGTCAGGGGATTGTGCTGGCCACTCTATTACCTCAATCTTTTTGTCTGTAACCAAGATGTTTTGGGTCATTGTCATGTTGAAACACCCATTTCAACACCCAAACAAGCACATTTCTTTTTCGACATAGGGCAACATGATCTCCTCAAGTATTCCTATATATTTAAATTGATCCATGATCCCTCGTATGTGATAAATAGGCGTAACACCATGGTATGAAAAACATCCCCATATCATAATTTTGTACCACCATGCTTTACTGTCTTCACAGTGAACTTTGGCTTGAATTCAGTGCTTGAGGGTCGTCTGACATACTGTCTACGGCCACTAGACCCAGAAAGAACAATTTTGCTTTCACCAGTCCACAAAAGAGTATTTGCCATTTTGGCTATTCTTCAATCCTTTCGAACAGTAGTTCCACGCTTCCTTCTGCATCTTTCAGGTTTTGGTTTTCACTTCAAGGCATTTGAGATCATTTTAGCTGAGCAGCCTATAATTTACTGCACTTCTCTGTATGTTTTTTCCCTCTACAATCAACTTTTTAATCAAAGTACACTGTTCATCAGAACAATGTCTCGTAAAACCCATTTTACCCAGTATTTCAAAAGGAAATGTGCTATGACCAACCTGTGCAACATTTGCCACCCTCCTACCTTAAATAAGGGCCAAAATTGACACCCGTTCTTCTGCAGAATGAATGACTTCACCAATTGAATTCCTCACTGCTATTATTTTGAACAACCCCCTTTCAATCAATGCTTCGATTACTCAGAATGAGCGGCATGCATGTCCTAATTGTTGGGTTTGTTTTGTTTTCATTACTCTACTACACTTTCAAGTGTATTTTTTGCTATGTGGAAATAGCATTTCTACTAAAAACAGTGATTTATCAGGTTAATGGTGTTGGACTGCTATTTTTTTAAACACCACTGTATAAGGAAGTGGGAATAGGTATGTGATTAGAGTCTGTGTACCTTTGGTCATTTGTTTTTAGAACCAACATTGTAAAACATAAAAACAGGCTGTTTTTTGTTTCAATATCAGAAAATCAACAAACTGAAAAACGTATTTCATTTTTCCAAATGTAACGTTTTGTATCACTACAACTGGAAATAAACATGGGAATGTGTGCACAGGCATATATTTGTTTTCTAAACACAGGAAAAATCGCCAGTATAGTCTGGGTGCGGACACTGTCAGATGCACTCTCAGCCTCAGCGATGTTGTGCCACATGACAAGCACTCTCAGGAATCTTTAAACAGTATCATCATTTAATACACCTATTTAATGTATTTTTTTATGCAAGTCAGTAGTAGCCTTTTTACTGTTTTTGCTAATAAACCAACATGTTATCTTTATTCATGAAGTCCAAAAATATGATGTTTGCTATTTAACCAAACTGACAGGATATCCTGATAATAGGATTTCAACATCTCTATATTATTATTAAATTCCATTATATCTACTGAGATATACTAAATTTCCCTTTAGTCTGGGTTTTATATATAACCTTAAATTAAATAGTACTTAATTAAATTATATATATACAGTGTATCACAAAAGTGAGTACACCCCTCACATTTCTGCAGATATTTAAGTATATCTTTTCATGGGACAACACTGACAAAATGACACTTTAACACAATGAAAAGTAGTCTGTGTGCAGCTTATATAACAGTGTAAATGTATTCTTCCCTCAAAATAACTCAATATACAGCCATTAATGTCTAAACCACCGGCAACAAAAGTGAGTACACCCCTAAGAGACTACACCCCTAAATGTCCAAATTGAGCACTGCTTGTCATTTTCCCTCCAAAATGTCATGTGACTCGTTAGTGTTACTAGGTCTCAGGTGTGCATAGGGAGCAGGTGTGTTCAATTTAGTAGTACAGCTCTCACACTCTCTCATACTGGTCACTGAAAGTTCCAACATGGAACCTCATGGCAAAGAACTCTCTGAGGATCTTAAAAGATTAATTGTTGCGCTACATGAAGATGGCCAACACCCTGAAACTGAGCTGCAGCACAGTGGCCAAGATCATCCAGCGTTTTAAAAGAGCAGGGTCCACTCAGAACAGACCTCGCGTTGGTCGTCCAAAGAAGCTGAGTGCACGTGCTCAGCGTCACATCCAACTGCTGTCTTTGAAAAATAGGCGCAGGAGTGCTGTCAGCATTGCTGCAGAGATTGAAAAGGTGGGGGGTCAGCCTGTCAGTGCTCAGACCATACGCCGCACACTACATCAAATTGGTCTGCATGGCTGTCACCCCAGAAGGAAGCCTCTTCTGAAGTCTCTACACAAGAAAGCCCGCAAACAGTTTGCTGAAGACATGTCAACAAAGGACATGGTTTACTGGAACCATGTCCTATGGTCTGATGAGACCAAGATTAATTTGTTTGGTTCAGATGGTCTCAAGCATGTGTGGCGGCAATCAGGTGAGGAGTACAAAGATAAGTGTGTCATGCCTACAGTCAAGCATGGTGGTGGGAATGCCATGGTCTGGGGCTGCATGAGTGCAGCAGGTGTTGGGGAGTTACATTTCATTGAGGGACACATGAACTCCAATATGTACTGTGAAATACTGAAGCAGAGCATGATCCCCTCCCTCCAGAAACTGGGTCGCAGGGCAGTGTTCCAGCATGATAATGACCCCAAACACACCTCTAAGACGACCACTGCTTTATTGAAGAGGCTGAGGGTAAAGGTGATGGACTGGCCAAGCATGTCTCCAGACCTAAACCCAATAGAACATCTTTGGGGCATCCTCAAGCGGAAGGTGGAGGAGCGCAAAGTCTCGAACATCCGCCAGCTCCGTGATGTCGTCATGGAGGAGTGGAAAAGCATTCCAGTGGCAACCTGTGAAGCTCTGGTAAACTCCATGCCCAGGAGAGTTAAGGCAGTTCTGGGAAATAATGGTGGCCACACAAAATATTGACACTTCAGGAACTTTCACTAAGGGGTGTACTCACTTTTGTTGCCGGTGGTTTAGACATTAATGGCTGTATATTGAGTTATTTTGAGGGAAGAATAAATTTACACTGTTATATAAGCTGCACACAGACTACTTTTCATTGTGTCAAAGTGTCATTTTGTCAGTGTTGTCCCATGAAAAGATATACTTAAATATCTGCAGAAATGTGAGGGGTGTACTCACTTTTGTGATACACTGTATATATATATACTGTATATATATATATATATATATATATATATATATATATATATATATATATATATACACACACACACACACACACACACACACACACACACACACACACACACACACAGATCAGCCATAACATTAAAACCACCTTCTTGTTTCTACACTCACTGTCCATTTTATCAGCTCCACTTACCATTCAGAAGTATATACACAATATATACAGGGGTTGGACAAAATAACTGAAACACCTGGTCTCCTTTTGCGGCCAATACAGCGTCAATTCGTCTTGGAAATGACATATACAAGTCCTGCACAGTGGTCAGAGGGATTTTAAGCCATTCTTCTTGCAGGATAGTGGCCAGGTCACTACGTGATGCTGGTGGAGGAAAACGTTTCCTGACTCGCTTCTCCAAAACACCCCAAATTGGCTCAATAATATTTAGATCTGGTGACTGTGCAGGCCATGGGAGATGTTCAATTTCACTTTCATGTTCATCAAACCAATCTTTCACCAGTCTTGCTGTGTGTATTGGTGCATTGTCATCCTGATGCACGGCACCGCCATTGGATGCACATGGTCCTCCAAGTATTGGGCCAATGGAATGCCATGATATGGCAGCCCAAACCATCACTGATCCACCCCCATGCTTCACTCTGGGCATGCAACAGTCTGGGTGGTACGCTTCTTTGGGGCTTCTCCACACCGTAACTCTCCCGGATGTGGGGAAAACAGTAAAGGTGGGCTCATCAGAGAACAATACATGTTTCACATTGTCCACAGCCCAAGATTTGCGCTCCTTGCACCATTGAAACCAACGTTTGGCATTGGCACGAGTGACCAAAGGATTGGCTATAGCAGCCCGGCCGTGTATATTGACCCTGTGGAGCTCCCGACGGACAGTTCTGGTGGAAACAGGAGAGTTGAGGTGCACATTTAATTCTGCCGTGATTTGGGCAGCCGTGGTTTTATGTTTTTTGGATACAATCCGGGTTAGCACCCGAACATCCCTTTCAGACAGCTTCCTCTTGCGTCCACAGTTAATCCTGTTGGATGTGGTTTGTCCTTCTTGGTGGTATGCTGACATTACCCTGGATACCGTGGCTGTTGATACATCACAAAGACTTGCTGTCTTGGTCACAGATGCGCCAGCAAGACGTGCACCAACAATCCTCTTTTGAACTCTGGTATGTCACCCATAATGTTGTGTGCATTGCAATATTTTGAGCAAAACTGTGCTCTTACCCTGCTAATTGAACCTTCACACTCTGCTCTTACTGGTGCAATGTGCAATTAATGAAGATTGGCCACCAGACTGGTCCAATTTAGCCATGAAACCTCCCACACTAAAATGACAGGTGTTTCAGTTATTTTGTCCAACCCCTGTATATTATACTGGAGCTGTGGGTCTGTGTGTCAACATTAGCTATCTTACAGGCTTCCTAGCTATAAGATAAGATTAAATATTAAAAATACGATTAAATTGTATGAACTGACCCTGCGGTAAACCAAGAGCTAAAATGTTTACAAATGTAAAAAAAATCTTCATTTAAATGGTTCACCTGCACTGCAAATAACTAATGCAGCGTCATAAAAATACATCAAATATAGTAGAACTTACACAGTGATATGTATAACAATAAAATATGGGTACAGTAAAAATAAATTGAAAATATACAGTATTTAAAAATAATGAATGTAAATGTTAATATGATAGACGTTGTAGTACCAAGTGACATGTACCATAGTATGGGAACAGTAATAAACCGTGTTTATTACTGTTGTAACAAATCAAAATGTAAAACATAACTTAAAAATGTAAATTTTAATATACTATTGGTTGTAGTAATACCTAGTGACACACGCTACTTACTTCAATTGCATTACAAAATAAAAGTCATACAGTGTAGGTACAGTTATTGATCATAAATGTAAAACTTAATAAAAATCAAGAAATTTTCATTTTATTAATTTTGCATGATGCAGCTGCAAACATGAGGGATTTTTATATTACCTTTTTTAAAACTCATGGTAGCAATAGGTGGCAGCTAGAACAGCTAAAATCCCCCTGTAAATCGAAGACGAAAGACGAAGAAGAAGAAGCAGGACTGGCAAAACGATAAAGACGGCTGGCCTACATTTCCCGGAAACAGAGATTAAGTCATGGCGGCCGTGTCTGTGTCTTCTCGCGGAGGTTTCAGTTTCGAAAACTGTAAAAGGTATGTAAACTGCAGAATTATACATAGTACCGTCCGTTACCTTCTCATACGGTAAAGGCGTCTAGCTATTTTATTTAATAAAAGGTTTGATTCGTCTATAAAATGTGCAATGGCTTTCTGCAGAAATGATTCAGCAGATTTCATTGAAACAGTTGTGAAAATGTGAAAACCGTAATGGCATATAGCTACATCATTTTTATTTGTCTGAGTTTAGAAATCTATATGGTTTTTTTTTGTTTTAAATATTTTTAGTGTCCGGTGGGAATAATTATTATGTATTGCCATAAAGTTGCTTTAGATAAACGTGGTCACGTATAAGCCTTACGAACGGAGTGTTGAGTTTTATGCCATATTTGTCAATGTGTAGTCCCTTTGTGATCAAGCTGTTTACTATGTTTTGTTTTTTAGTCAATCGTGAAATGTTAATCCATTTAATAGACAATGCATATTAAAGTAGTGATTCACTTTCGACATTTGTTCATTATCAAAATGTATTATTTTATAGAACTTTTAATTACCGGTAAGTTTATTAGTTTTACTTTAAATTACACATGCATGTCAGACTCAGTTGACACACATGTATTTACCAATAACGCAAATGTATCGAAGATAAAAAAAATAAGCTTATGATTTATGAGAGATAATAAAAAGCAGTAGCAACGCTGCTTTCTCAAAAGCACTAACAAAGGCATGGGGTCGTTATTCGAATCATTTTTTTACATTTTACAATATAGTAATTATTATTCTTTTGAAGCCTATTAAATAGTAAAAGGTACAGAGAAATAGAACATCATTATTAAACATTGTTAAAACCGAAAAGTGTTTAAATAGTTTAAAATAACTGCTGAGCACCAGTTCAATTAGACACGTTTGTTGAGCCGGTGCTGCTTGTTGAGTGGGCGTGGTTAAGTGACACACTACTTTCTATTCCAAATTGCATTGGCGGTGTGGGGGGGGGGGGTGAATTAAATGTTTAAAAATGTAGAGTCTGATTTTTAATAGAGCTAATTAATGTCTTGGAAGTTTAGGTAAATAATTTCTTATAATAATAATAACTATATAACTATAACAGCATGTTTTGAATGTGCAAAAAAAGGACATTTCTCAAGGCAAGACTGCAAATACATTTCCAGAAACCACTGTTGAATGTGCTTTCAAGCAGTCAGATAGCATTGCATGATAAGCCATCATGATACTGTGATAAATATAGCCAGTGCAGAAACCATGCCAAGGTCTCTGGGCCTGAGCTCATCTCAGTGTGTGTTGTGGTCAGATGAATCTATGCGTGAAGATACTATTGACGCAGAGGTGCGTGTTGGTATTTTAGGAAGATATATACTCTCATCAAGGTGATGGTTTTTCCAAGGAGGTCTGTATGGCACATCATGAAGAGGAGAATCGGACAATGCCTGTTAAGCAGCTGAAGTCTTGTATCACAAGAACTGGCTACATTTTAACTTGCAAAATAGGTAACTAATAGGGAATATAATGTACCAGTGGTAAACATGCTTTTGTCCCAAGTGTGTTGCAGACTGTTGAAATCTGTTAACATTTAATGCATAAAATACTTGAACAACTTAGTGAATGCAAACTCCGCACAGAAAGGACCTTTTTTATTTCTTTTAAAAATGAGGTTTGACTAACACAGTAAATAGCCACTGAATCTAGACTAATCTTGCATCACACTTTTTTCAAACTGTATAAAGCATCTGATTTAGTCTGCATTATTTAGAAATATGTTTGAATGTTTATTGAATAGCATTTTATTGTTACATTTTTTTGTTCAGGCTTAGTTTAATTTTTTAGTCAGAACACTGCCTTGATCAAAAATTAACAGTTTGTGCTGTTGTGTAATTGTTAGTAATTATAGGCCGAAATCAAAAGGTTCTGTTGGAGTCGGTACTGGTACCCACTTTTTGTTGGGGTTGAGGTCAGGGCTCTGTGTGTACCACTCAAGTTCTTCCAAACCAAACATACTCAACCTAAGCATTATTAACCTTGCTTTGTGCCCTGGAAACCCATGCCATAAAGCTCCCAGCAACTAGTTTTGTGCTGATGTGAATGCCAGAGGAGGTTTAGAGCTCAGTTATTAAGTCAACAGAGCATTGGCAACTTTTATGAACTAAGCACCTTAGCTATTAAAGAGCAACCATGCTCTTCACATGGTCTGCAACTTTGTGGCTGAGTTGCCGTGTCTTTAAACACCTCAACTTTTTCAGTAGTACCATGGCTGGCTGGCCGCTGCCTAGCAGCCACAATTGGCAAGTGCCTGTAGCAGACAAAATTGGCCTCTAGTCTGCTGTGAAAAGACTATTTAAAATGGGTGGGGTCTTTAAAGCAGTGTAAAGACCCTGGTTGCTCAGGGTGCCTGTACAGAAATATAGGAGCGCAGAGAGTAGTGCATGGCTTTCTGTGCTCAAAACCACCTCGCACACAAATCCATCGATATATGGGAGAATAAGAAGGGATTGGTGGACTGCGTGGTAAGGGGCAGATTGGGTCAGTTCCTTTGCCATGTGTGTATACAAACACCTGAATTCAGTTATTAAAAGTTGTGTCCTAATACTTTTGTCCACATAGTGTAGCTCCAGTTATAGCAATACAGAACCAATAAAGTATTTAGGAAAATTTTATTTGCTTTGTTACATTTTAATGCTTTACAAAATTGTAACTTGGTGACTGTGCCAGTAGAAAACAAAAACAAACAAAAAAGCAAAAAAGTTCAGAATCATAATTGTTTCTTTTGCCCTTTATGTGCAATGAAATTGTGACATCTGCTTAGTTTTTACCAAGGTTGCAACACACTGAACGGGTAGCACTGTCGCCTCACAGCAAGGTCCTGAGTTCGATCCCTAGGTGGGGCGGTCCGGGTCCATTGTGTGTGGAGTTTGCATGTTCTCCCCATGTCTGCGTGGGTTTCTTTTGGGTGCTCTGGTTTCCTCCTACAGTCCAAAGACATGCAAGTGAGGTGAATTGGAGATTGTCCATGACTGTCCAATATAACCTTGTGAACTAATGAATCTTGTGTAATGAGTAACTACTGTTTCTGTCATGAATGTAACCAAAGTGTAAAACATGATGTTAAAATCCAGATAAACAAACAAACCACACTGAAAACACCTCTAGGTGGTGTTTCTATAACACACCAAAGCTGAAGCCAATTAATGGTTGTTATTAAGTTTCCAATAGTTTAATCATGTTGTTACCCAACTTTAGGCCATACCAAAAAAAAGCTTACATTTCTGTGTGAATTTTTATTTTTTTAACAGGAATGCTTTACTAGAAGCCAAGCTTGGTTGTAGCTTCCCCTTGGCTCGCAAAACTGGAACAACAATTTGTGGGGTCGTGTATAAGGTAAAAGATTTAGTTTCTCTTTTCACTTTTTATTTGTAGAAACAAATAATTTTGCAAAAATTCTTTTTTTTTTGTTTTTTTTGTTTTGTTAGCATGGCTGTTCAGAAACATTTGTAACCGATTAATCCAAAAATACATTGGCTTGTTTAGTGACCTTTTATACATATACTTATATATTAGTTTTGAAAAGACGGTTTCCACAGTGTAATCCTACTTATAAATTCTCGTCTTATCATCTACATAATACAGATTTTATCAAAATGTAATGTCAAATCCAAAATTTTATTTGTTTACCCTGTTCTTCAATGGTCAGGAGCCCCACGGGACCACCACAGAGCAGGTATTATTTAGGTGGTGGATGATCTCAGCACTGCAGTGACAATGACATGGTGGTGGTGTGTTAGTGTGTGTTGTGCTGGTATGAGTGGATCAGACACAGCATTGCTGCTGGAGTTTTTAAATACCATGTCCACTCACTGTTTACTCTGTTAGACACTCCTTTACCTTGTAGATGTAGTCATCTATTGCTGCTTTTTGAGTTGGTCATCTTCTAGACCTTCATCAGTGGTGACAGGACGCTGCTTACGGGGCGCTGTTGGCTGGATATTTTTGGTTGGTGGACTATTCCCAGTCCAGCAGTGACAGTGAGGTGTTTAAAACTCCATCAGTGCTGCTGTGTCTTTTCCACTCATGCCAGCACAACACACTAACACTCCACCACCATGTCAGTGTCACAGCAGTGCTGAGAATGACCCACCACCTAAATAATACCTACTCTGTGGTGGTCCTGTGGGGGTCCTGACCATTGAAGAACAGCATGAAAAGGGGCTTACAAAGCATGCAGAGAAACAGATGGGCTACAGTCAGTAAATGTAGAACTACAAAGTGCTCCTATATGGTAAATGGAGCTGATAATATGGACAATGTGTGTAGAAACAAGGAGGTGGTTTTAATGTTATAGCTGATTGGTGTGTATATATATATATATATATATATATGTATGTATATGTATATGTATATGTATATGTATATATGGAAGACAACTCATTTATAAGCAAGGGTGAGTTCATCACTTTGCAAAAAAATGAGTAATGACCTGTAAAGACAAAGACAGGTCAATGTAGATACAGGACAAAGACAGGTATAATGTAGTATCAGGAACAAACAAAATCATTTCTACAGAAGTGACCTCTGGGATATGTAAAGTCACATGATCAAAATATATATTCTGGTATATCATCCAGCCCTACTTGGACATTGTGTACCAAATTACAATAGCATTGCAAACCTGGATGTCAGTAATATCAGTGATCAGGAAGATTTTGAGTGTCAAAACGTTAACATACAAAGCCATATTATGTCTCGTCCTTAATGATTTGGTGATTTACAGATAGCCACAACCCATTTTTGCTTACAAAGACTTATCTTTTTTAGGATTGTGTTCATTTTTGTGATTAGATTTTTCTCATATGCCCTTTCAGGATGGAGTAGTTCTGGGAGCAGATACTAGAGCAACAGAAGGAATGGTAGTCGCAGATAAGAACTGCTCTAAGATCCACTACATCTCTCCTAACATCTAGTGAGCATTCTAAAGCATTCTATTTTATGTGATATTTTGCATGTGTAATTTTATAGCTGCTGATAAATTTTTTACCAAAACTTACTAAGTACATGCGTGTGTTTTAATAGCTGTTGTGGAGCTGGTACAGCAGCAGACACTGAGATGACAACTCAGCTGATCTCATCTAATTTGGAGTTACATTTACTCTCCACCAACCGCCTTCCAAGGGTAGCCACTGCCAATCGCCTGCTTAAGCAGATGCTCTTTAGGTAAACAACAAGCCTTTTGTGTATAAGAATCTGTTTCTGCATAATTAATTTAATCATTAATCTTTGGTAACTGCTTAATTTTGCTTAGGATTGTAGTTTGTCAGGAGCCTACTTGAGAACACTGGACACTGATCAAGGTTCCAGTTCCTCCCAGAGCATCACACACTGACCCATTTACTTACACTGTCAAGGCAAATTCATTTGTATGTAGCTTTTTTACGTTTGACATTGTCTCAAAGCAGCTCTACAGATTCCAGGAGCAAAAACCTCTGATTAGCAAGCCAAGGGCAACAGTGGCAAGGAAGAAACCTTGCATGAGACTCTGCCCCCTAATTATTACATCTTAACTAAAAGAGAGAACTTACTGGTTTGTAAAGACTAGGTAAATAAGTGTCCTTTTAATCTGGTCCAGAAGATTGAGACAGAGTTTGAGTTTTTCATTTCTAGGAACTGTAAGTAGCCCTGCCCCTTGTGAACACAGTAAATGTGCTGGGTTGTAGTGCTCAGTTAGTTTACTTAAATACTGTTGTCAGCCCATGTAGTGCTTTATAGGCTATATAGGAGCTTGTAAATGGATCTGCATGAACATTCAGTGAAAATGGCATTGCAGTAATCTAACCTTGGTGTTCACAACACGGATACATGAATCAATTTTTCAGCATCATTGACAAAGTATATTTCTTATTTTAAAAATATTGCAGATATGTAATTTGCACTAGAGTTGCTTTTTTTAAACAACATTTTCATTTATTTATTTATTAGGATTTTAGTGGCATGTTTTTACACATTTTGGTTATATTTATGATGGGACATATTACTGGTTTCACAAGAATTATCAGTTCAAGTTTAATGTCAAACACAGTCATGGACAATTTTGTATCTTCAATTTACCTCATTGTATGTCTTTGGACTGTGGAAGGAAACCGGAGTGCCCGGAGGAAACCCACGCAGACACAGGTAGAACATGCAAACTCCATACAGAAAGGCCCCGGACCACTCCACCTGGGAATCGAACCCAGAACTTCTTTCTGTGTTACCAATGAGCCACTGTGCTGCCCATTTACATTTATGATAGACCCTTTATCCAAAGCAACTTGTGACAAAATACAGTTTAAGCAATTGAGGGTTAAGGGTCTTGCTAAGCTGCCCATTACTGGTAATTTGGCAGTGGTGAGGCTTGAACTGTTTACCAGTCCAGTACTTTAACCTCTGAGCTGCACAACTACCATGAATGTACTGGCAAATGTTCAACTTTTAGCCTACAATGTCCAACAAATCAGCCTACATAGCGCCACCCTACTCCGGTTCTGTTCAGGTTTCTTCGAACCTTGGTGATTTGTAGTGAACCGACCCGCGTTTCCACCAGTTTTTGGGAACCAAGCATGCGTCAACGGTGGGCATTACACAATGAGAGTAAAGAGTAGTGATGTGATGGCAGAGCTGTCGATTTAGTGCGAGCATTTGTGCTGTTGTTACATATGTTAGTTTTTATGCAAAAAGCATCGCTCAACTATTGGTAATGAGAAGACGTAGACGTGTTTGTCGCAGTTGTTTTCTTTAGTTCATTGACGTGAGAAGCATTTTGCACTTCCCTCTCACCTCGACCCTCGGCGCAAACAGCCGATTTGCTCAGCGCTCTGCTTGAGCGATAAAACATCACTAAAGTTCCACGTCAAGAACATCCATTTGTGTGAAATAACCATTAAACCCAGTCTAAAATACAACACTTCTATCTGTGTTTAGCCGTATTAACTTCACGTGTGGTGGTTCTGGATCCGGTTCTCGGGAGAGTTGAAAAAGCTTCACCTAAAAAAAGCGTAACGTGGCTTAATGTACTAAAAGTACGACACAGAAACACCCAATTTCTCTCCGTTATTACTGGTTATAAGTGCTCTGTACTGCCCAAATTCATCTGTCATTGTTTTAGTACAACAAGCCATGTTACGCTTTGTTTTTCTCATTAAGCATTTTTCGTTCTGTCCGGGTCACTTTTACCACATCATATCACACAGTTCATCTCTTTGAAAATATCAGTGAATATCAGCAGCAAACTGGATCAAAATTTAATCAGGTAAACTTTTAAAAAATGAAAGTGTGGCGCAGACGCGGTTTTACAGTTTCTCTTGTGCACCCATACCTCTACACACGCCCACAGATGACGTCATGGTTCATGCTGAAAAACCAAGTATTCTGCGGTGCCAGATTTGGAATGCTAGTTTGCTGTCTGGAACCTCTAATTTTTTGATGGAAACACGCGGAACCTGTTCAAAATCAAGTTCACAGAACGGAGCCGGATCCGCATCAGTGGAAAAGGGCTATCTGTTGTCACTACAAGAATCAAGATCTAGCTTCACTTTAGAAAGCAATTTGGCTTTCAGAGAGCTTCAGTTCACATGCCCATTCCAAATGACTATCTGTTCGTGGTCTACTTAGCTGGGTTCACTTGTCATCTGTCTACGCCAGGCACTTTACCACTTTTCTAGTGAAGTGGTAAAGGTGAGCAATTTAACTTAAATGGAAGTGTGCCTCTCCTCCAACAAATGATCAATGGATTCAGTAAATCTAGTGTAAACTTAAGAAACTACACTATTCCCTTAGGGGAACCTCAGCTCGCTTCCACAAGACATGGGACTCTGTTCTAAAAATGTGTTAATGTCGATGTTAGGAAGACTAAACAGGACCGTGATGCTTAATGATTTCCATATGAGATAGTGATCCCCCTGTCTTAGTGGTTTTCGGCGATAATTTTGAGGGTGAGTGAGTGGATGGGAGTGATGGTAGGGAATGGGAGAGAATGAGGGTTTCCCTCTCAAAATATACTGTCTTCCACAACAACCCACAGCAACCTTATACAACCCAATAAAAGAACTAGAAAACGAAAGTCCTAACAACAGTGACAAAGAAAAACTCTTTAAATATTACAAGGAAACATTTTTGAGATGAACCAGACTGAACAGGCACCCGTCCTCGGGTGACACAAATTGGAGGATTTGATAAAATAACCAAATACTAGATATGTATAAAGTGCATTATTACACAAGTTAAATACAAATTCACTGTCCTTCAGTACAGTATGTGGTAGAGTGAGGTTTTTGGTCATGGGAGTGCAGACACTGCAGATTCCCCATTACATCCCGTAGTCTAGCAGGAAAAGGATCATTGGCATGGCAGCCTCAAACCTACAGGCTTTAGCCTCAGGTGGGTGAGAAGGTTCATGTCAGAAGGACCTTGGGGTAAAAAAAATTATATGAACCAAATCATTATTAGTATGTTGGATGTGCAAAGTAGCATAAGACTCTGGCGTCCTTCCTTATTACAGCATAACTAAAAGGAAGAGATGGGGTATTCTGTGATTAAATTGTGGCAATGCATAAATCAGAACAAGGCTATAAAACATTCTAAGACCCTGAATGTTTGCAAGACCACAGTGATCTAAATAGCTTAATAAAATTGAGCTTGGTACAGCCTTGAATCTTTCTGAAGTGGCAGTCCAGCCAAACTACGAATTAAGGTCTTAATAATGGAGGTAAGAAAAAACCCAGTGGTCTCTCTAAAGGAGTTTAAGTCCTGTGCAGAGATGATGGGCAACCATCTTTGCAGCACTCTTTATATTAAGCCTTTATGGCACAAAGTAGCAAGACTAAAGCCAGTGTAAAGTAAAAGGCACATGGTTGGAGTTTGCTAAAAACTGCATATAAAAATTATTTGTTTCGAGCATATTTAACATTTTAGCCAGAACAAACACCGTATAGTGAAATGCAGGCCCTGCAATCTATGTGGCCAATACCATACCTATGGTAAGACATGGTGGTGGTAGCATCATGCTGTGGGAGGGATTTTTAACTGCAGGAACAGGGAGACTGCTGCAAGAATTAAGGTGGAGATGAAACCCAGTTTCTTTATGCAAAAATGGTCATATAATAAGACAACCAAAAACAGGTCTGCTATGAATGCTATTACACAGTTCAGAGAGGTTCTTTGGTCTTCTTTTATGAGGGTTCTTCAAAAAGTTTCCACACTTATTTTTAAACTCTCTTAAAAATTTCAAAAACAAAGGGCCGGAACAGTGGCTCACTGGGTGGCACTGTCGCCTTACAGCAAGAAGGTCCTAAGTTTGATCCCTGCGTTGTACCAACTTTTTAATGCCATCAGCAAAAAATGTTTTTGGTTGAGCTCATAGCCACTGATGCACCACTGTTTTCACAATATCATTACATGAAAATCTTCTTCCCTTTTAAAGCTTCTTTGAACGGTCCAAAAAGGTGGAAATCAGATGGCACTAAATCCAGACTATTAGCTCTCTTTCAGACATAACCAATTACTACTCCTAAAAGTGCGGAAACTTTATTACCTTTAATGTGTAACTGTCTAAATACTTTTAGGAAGCATTTTGCATATGTATAATTTGTCTAAATTGTGTTTATATTTGTAGATACCAAGGTTATATTGGAGCAGCACTGGTGTTGGGTGGGGTTGACTGCAGTGGTCCTCACCTGTACAGCATCTACCCCCATGGCTCAACAGATAAGCTACCCTTCGTCACCATGGGTGGGTTATCTGCCTTATTTATTTTAATTACACCCCTATGTGTTGTACATCAACTTGACTTGCTTTTAGCAAGTGTGCTGGGTTGTAGTGCTCATTAAGTTCACTCAGATACTGTGGAGCCAGGTCTTTTAGTGCTTTATAGGTAAGGCCCTACCTAATTCATGGCCATGAAAATCGTATCACAGACCGTGAAATATGCAATTTGCAGTTTCCTGTGAAAAATGCAATTTGCTGTGAAATTCCAAATTTCCTTTTAGCGGTTTAACAAATTTTCATTCACGTAGTGTATGAAATGAGGTGGTCCTATCAATCATACAGCTATTAAGGTAGTGTAACAGACTTTTTTAGTGTGCTGACAATGTTTAATATGTGTTTACGTATTGAGTGCATTTTGTCCCATGGGGATTCCATAGTCAATGGAAAAGTGTGCTTCTCTACACTCATGATCATCTCTGTGCCATGCTTAAAAAAACAAGCCAGTACAAGTATTATGCTCCCCATAGTTTGTCTATGTACAGTTTCTTTCTTTCTTTATAAACTCGACAAACTGTAAAGACGCTTGGTTACATTATCAATCTGTTAGACAAAATGTCCAAGATGTCGAAGTCTAAAGCAGCTAAAAACACGACTCGTAACTGAGTTTGGAAAACTCCCAACCAATTCTGTGGACGCAAAGTGGTTTGTGTCAAAACACGAATTAGTATTTTAAGGTATGCTTTGCTGTGTATTGTAGCTTCCATTGATGCTATAATTCAATTTACAAGTGTTTTTAATGACTGCCGTGAAATGTGGCACTTTTGTTTAAAAATCAGTTAAATCTGTGGGGTTTTTTTTGTTTTTTTTTGTTTTGTTTTTTTAAATGAGATCTGTGAAATTAAGCAAATTTTTCTGTGAATTTAGTAGGGCCCTATTTATAGGTTAATAAAATGATTTTCTAATTAATGCAAAAATTTGTTGGCAGCCAGTGCAGATATGACAAAATAGGACTCATATGCTCAAACTTTCTAATTATCTCTCAAGCTGCTGCATTTTGATGTAGAACTTGTGTGTGGATCTACCAGAGTATTCAGTAAGAGGGACATTGTCATACCAGCTCAATTGTACAAAAAAAATGCATTTATAACTTTATGGTTAGGTTATTGCAGACATTGTTAAGATTTAACCGCAGATTAGACCTGTCTCCCGTGGTCTTGTGTCCTTCAAGTTTCCTCCATTTCATCTGAATTAGAAAGTTCCATGACATTTAGTTGTTTATTTTGTTTACACATTCCTTAACCTTATCAAAGAATACAGCTATGTGTTGTCTGCATTACAGTGGAAATTGATATGTTTATAATGCATGAAGAGTGTAAGTAGTAGTGGTCCCAATACTGACCCCTGTGGAACACCATACTCTATCTAAACATTATTTAAAGCACTAAGATCTGATAAAACAAGAAAAGAGACATCCATTATTAGGAGATATTAATAGATTATTTACTATTCTAGATAATGCAGTTTAGTACTATGGTTGGTTCTAACCTCTAATTGAAATGTTTCATGATTATCAAGGCTTTTTTATCTCCACAAAAAAAATAATATAGTTGGCACATATCGGTCAAAATTAGATTTCTTAATCGTTGGTTCAATAACTGCACAATTTATGTTCATACCCAAGTCTAAGGAATGAATTTATATTTGTCAGCAAGTGTTCTGTTTTTGCAGGGAGCAGTTTTACTTTAGCATGTTGGAAAGGGTTAGTTAGACATGATGAAGACACTAACGATTTAATCAATGTAGTTAGCACAATTTGGGAGATTGGTTTAAAGCAGAGCTGTCACACTCACGCAAATAAATGGACATTAAAAACAGCCCATAGCAAAATGTTATTAAAATGAAATAAAATAGACTGACCTAAATTGGCCAATGTTTATTGAAAATATGCCAAAAAGCTTAAAATGTTAAAAAATTATATATATATGCAGTATCTCACAAAAGTGAGTACACCCCTCACATTTTTGCAAATATTTTATAATATCTTTTTCATGGGACAACACTATAGAAATGAAACTTGGATATAACTTCGAGTAGTCAGTGTATAGCAGTATAGATTTACTGTCTTCTGAAAATAACTCAACACACAGCCATTAATGTCTAAATAGCTGGCAACACAAGTGAGTACACCCCACAGTGTCCAAATTGTGCCAAAGTGTCAGTATTTTGTGTGACCACCATTATTATCTAGCGCTGCCTTAACCCTCTTGGGCATGGAATTCACCAGAGCTGCACAGGTTGCTACTGGAATCCTCTTCCACTCCTCCATGATATCACGGAGCTGGTTGAGGATGCCCCACAGGTGCTCAATTGGGTTTAGTCCATCACCTTTACCTTCAGCATCCTCAGCAAGGCAGTTGTCATCTTGGAGGTGTGTTTGGGGTAGTTATCGTGTTTGAAAACTGCCATGTTACCCAGTTTCCGAAGGGAGGGGATCATGCTCTGCTTCAGAATGTCACAGTACATGTTGGAATTCATGTTTCCCCTCAATGCACCGCAGCTCCCCAGTGCCAGCAGCACTCATGCAGCCCCAGACCATGCAGCTACCACCACCATGCTTGACTGTAGGCAAGAGACAGTTGTCTTTGTACTCCTCACCAGGGCGCCGCCACACGTGCTAGACACCATCTGAGCCAAACAAATTTATCTTGGTTTCGTCACACCACAGGGCATTCCAGTAATCCAGGTTCTTGGACTATTGTCTTCAGCAAACTGTTTGCTGGCTTTCTTGTGCATCAGCTTCAGAAGAGCCTTCCTTTTGGGATGACGGCCATGCAGACTGAGTTGATGCAGTGTGTGGCGTATGGTCTGAGCACTGACAGGCTGACCTCCCACGTCTTCAACCTCTGCAGCAATGATGGCAGCAGTCATGTGTCTTTTTAAAGCCAACCTCTGGATATGACGCTAAACACGTGGACTCAGCTTCTTTGGTCGACCCTGGTGAGGCCTGATCCAAGTGGAACCTGTCCTGGAAAACCGCTGTATGACCTTGGCCGCCGTGCTGTAGCTCAGTTTCAGGGTGTTAGCAATCTTCTTATAGCCTAGGCCATCTTTGTGGAGAGCAACAATTCTACTTCTCACATCCTCAGAGAGTTCTTTGCCATGAGCTGCCATGTTGAATATCCAGTGGCCAGTATGAGAGAATTGTACCCAAAACACCAAATTTAACAGCCCTGCTCCCCATTCACACCTGGAACCTTGACACATGACACCAGGGAGGGACAACGACACAGTTGGGCACAATTTGGACATGTTCACTGTGGGGTGTACTCACTTGTGTTGCCAGCTATTAGACATTAATGGCTGTGTGTTGAGATATTTTCAGAAGACAGTAAATCTTTACTGCTATACAAGCTGTACACTGACTACTCCAAGTAATATCCAAGTTTCATTTCTATAGTGTTGTCCCATGAAAAGATATAATAAAATATTTGCAGAAATGTGAGGGGTGTACTCACTTTTGTGAGATACTGTGTGTATTTATTTAGTTAGTTAGTTAGTTAGTTAGTTAGTTAGGGATGTCCCGATCTCAAAGATCGGAATCGGGCTGATCAAGGCATTTTTTAACTGATCGGTATCGGCTTTACTAATGCCGATCATAATCCGATCTTTTGTTTTACGTCAGCATGTCCGCTGTGTGGAAATACTTTAAATTGGAAAGTGAAACAAGTCCAGCAGTGAAGTGTATTGTCTGCAATGTGAGCGTTTCACAAGGAGGTAGTAGCAGAGCTGCTTTCATTACTGTAGAATTTTACTATTTATATGGTGTGTGAGTCAAGGATCACACTGGTTTACAAAACAATATCTTTTAATCCGAGTATGAAAACTTCAGGACAATAACGTACAGCTTTTACGAGTTTATGTGTTACACGACATCTCAGTATCAAGCACTTCTTCTGTTACAGTACCGAATAGCGGACAGCTAGAGCCAAGCACGCTATTCCATGCACTATGGAAGCCCCAAAGGGTCAAAACACACTCACTTTGCGTAGAAACGTCCATCAAACCACTGTCACAATACAAGCACTTTAAGAACTGGCTTTCCTTCATAACAAAAGAGTGACTTTCCATTTTATTTTGGTATTCAGGTTTTACTGTAATGCTGTTAAGTAACTTATTTGTTTTGTTTTTTTATATATTCAAGTTAAGCTGCTACACCACTTGTGAGTGGAGATTTCTGTTCATTTTTAGTGTATCACTGCATTAAACAGAATTATGTTCTTTGAATGTAAAGTTCAAAGTGAAACTGTAATTATCTCACTCATTTTGAGTGTTCTAGTTTTACTACTACAATGCTGCACTAAGTTTGTTTACTTGTATTTTATAAAAAATAAAAGAACATTAAGCAATAGCTTGGATGCAGGCAATTATTTTCCTACAGCATTGCAGAGCTATTCAGTTGTTAAACATATACATTGGATTAATTTGAATAACTGTAATGTACTTGAAGTGTGCACTGTGTGAACAGTATTATGTAGTTCTTATCTAGACGATATCTAGAAAATACAAGTATCGGTTTGAGACTCTGTATCGGATCGGGATCAAAATTAATGATCGGGATCGGGAACAAAAAAACGTGATTGGGACATTGTGTGCGTGCGTGTACGTGTGTACACACAGTGGTGTTTAAAAAAAATAGCAGTGATTTTTTAAAAAGTGAATAAAGCACAAAATCATTATAATAACTTTTATTTCCATAAATGCAAATGCACTGAAAATACTACACTTTCAATTCTAAATCAAAACATTAACAAAATTTAGCCAGTTTGTGTTCATCCTTTACAGAAAGTTCAGAAAAATGAATATTAGGCTGTTCAAAAAAATAGCAGTGCCAGTATTTTTCTTTAAAAACTCAAAAAATGTATGTATAACCTAAAAAAATGTTTGAGGTTTCACTTTACTTTAAATTACTGAACTAATATTTAGTGGCAGAACAATTGTTTCCGAGATCTGTGTCGCATGGAGTCGACCAACTTCTGGCACCTCTGAACAGGTATTCCAGTCCAGGATGATTGGACTACATTCCACAGTTCTTCTGCAATTTTGGGTTTTGCCTCAACAAAACGCGTTTCAGATGTCAGTCCACAAGTTCTTTATGGGATTGAGGTCAGGGGATTGGGCTGGCCACTCTATTACCTCAATCTTGTTTGTCTGTAACCAAGATGTTTTGGGTCACTGTCATGTTGAAACACCCATTTTAAGGACATTTCCTCTTCGACATAGGGCAACATGATCTCCTCAAGTATTCTGATATATTTAAACTGATCCATGATCCATCGTATGTGATAAATAGGCCTAACACCATGGTATGAAAAACATCCCCATATCATCATTTTGTACCACTATGTTTTACTGTCTTCACAGTGTACTTTGGCTTGAATTCAGTGCTCGGGGGTCGTCTGACATATTGTCTACGGCCACTAGACCGAAAAAGAACAATTTTGCTTTCACCAGTCCACAAAATGTTGAGCTATTTCTCTTTGGACCAGTCAATGTGTTCCTTGGCAAATGTTAACCCATTCAGGACACGTCTTTTTCTTAACAACGGGACTTTGCAAGGAGTTCTTGCTGGTAAATTGGCTTCACTTAATTATTTTCTGTACTTACTGGTAACTTCAGATGTTCCTTGATCTTTCTGGAGGTGATCACTGGCTGAACCTTTGCCATTTTGGCTATTCTTTGATCCAATCGAACCTTTGATCCACGCTTCCTTCTGCATCTTTCAGGTTTTGGTTTTACATTTTCGGCATTTAGCAGACGCTTTTATCCAAAGCGACTAACAGTTGTGACCGTATACAGTCTAAGCAATTGAGGGTTAAAGGCCTTGCTCAAGGGCCCAACAGTGGCAACCTGGTAGTGGTGAGGCTTGAACCGGCAACCTTCTGAATACTGGACCAGTACCTTAACCACTAGGCTACACTGCCGATACTTCTCTGTATGTTTTTTTCTCTACAATCAACTTTTTAATCAAAGTACGCTGTTTATTAGAACAATGACTGGAACAACCCATTTTACCCAGTATTTCAGAAGGAAATGCGCTACGACCAACCTGTGCAACATTTGCCACCCTCCTACCTTAAATAAGGGCCAAAATTGACTCCCGTTCTTCTGCAGAATGAATGCTATCACCAATTGAACTTTCACTGCTATTATTTTGAACAAGCCCTTTTCAATCAATGCTTCAATTACTCAGAATGAGTGGCATGCATGTCCTAATTGTTGGGTTTGTTTTGTTTTCATTACTCTACTACACTTTCAAGTAAATTTTTGCTATGTAGAAATAGCATTTCTACTAAAAACAGTGATTTATCAGGTTAATGATGTTGGACTGTTTTTTTTTTTTGAACACCACTGTGTATGTGTGTATATATATATATATATATATATATATATATATATATATATATATATATATATATATATATATATATATATATATATATATATATATATATATATATATATATATATATATAGTTTACTTTTATTTTAAATTATTCCTGCTTGCCTTGCCTGTTATATATATATATATATATACAGTGTATCACAGAAGTGAGTACACCCCTAACATTTCTGCAGATATTTAAGTATATCTTTTCATGGGACAACACTGACAAAATGACACTTTGACACAATGAAAAGTAGTCTGTGTGCAGCTTATATAACAGTGTAAATTTATTCTTCCCTCAAAATAACTCAATATACAGCCATTAATGTCTAAACCACCGGCAACAAAAGTGAGTACACCCCTAAGAGACTACACCCCTAAATGTCCAAATTGAGCACTGCTTGTCATTTTCCCTCCAAAATGTCATGTGATTTGTTAGTGTTACTAGGTCTCAGGTGTGCATAGGGAGCAGGTGTGTTCAATTTAGTAGTACAGCTCTCACACTCTCTCATACTGGTCACTGAAAGTTCCAACATGGCACCTCATGGCAAAGAACTCTCTGAGGATCTTAAAAGACGAATTGTTGCGCTACATGAAGATGGCCAAGGCTACAAGAAGATTGCCAACACCCTGAAACTGAGCTGCAGCACAGTGGCCAAGATCATCCAGCGTTTTAAAAGAGCAGGGTCCACTCAGAACAGACCTCGCGTTGGTCGTCCAAAGAAGCTGAGTGCACGTGCTCAGCGTCACATCCAACTGCTGTCTTTGAAAGATAGGCGCAGGAGTGCTGTCAGCATTGCTGCAGAGATTGAAAAGGTGGGGGGTCAGCCTGTCAGTGCTCAGACCATACGCCGCACACTACATCAAATTGGTCTGCATGGCTGTCACCCCAGAAGGAAGCCTCTTCTGAAGTCTCTACACAAGAAAGCCCGCAAACAGTTTGCTGAAGACATGTCAACAAAGGACATGGATTACTGGAACCATGTCCTATGGTCTGATGAGACCAAGATTAATTTGTTTGGTTCAGATGGTCTCAAGCATGTGTGGCGGCAATCAGGTGAGGAGTACAAAGATAAGTGTGTCATGCCTACAGTCAAGCATGGTGGTGGGAATGCCATGGTCTGGGGCTGCATGAGTGCAGCAGGTGTTGGGGAGTTACATTTCATTGAGGGACACATGAACTCCAATATGTACTGTGAAATACTGAAGCAGAGCATGATCCCCTCCCTCCGGAAACTGGGTCGCAGGGCAGTGTTCCAGCATGATAATGACCCCAAACACACCTCTAAGACGACCACTGCTTTATTGAAGAGGCTGAGGGTAAAGGTGATGGACTGGCCAAGCATGTCTCCAGACCTAAACCCAATAGAACATCTTTGGGGCATCCTCAAGCGGAAGGTGGAGGAGCGCAAAGTCTCGAATATCCGCCAGCTCCGTGATGTCATCATGGAGGAGTGGAAAAGCATTCCAGTGGCAACCTGTGAAGCTCTGGTAAACTCCATGCCCAGGAGAGTTAAGGCAGTTCTGGGAAATAATGGTGGCCACAAAAAATATTGACACTTCAGGAACTTTCACTAAGGGGTGTACTCACTTTTGTTGCCGGTGGTTTAGACATTAATGGCTGTATATTGAGTTATTTTGAGGGAAGAATAAATTTACACTGTTATATAAGCTGCACACAGACTACTTTTCATTGTGTCAAAGTGTCATTTTGTCAGTGTTGTCCCATGAAAAGATATACTTAAATATCTGCAGAAATGTGAGGGGTGTACTCACTTTTGTGATACACTGTATATATAACAGGCAAGGCAAGCAGGAATAATTTAAAATAAAAGTAAACAACTGGTGGAACCCATGCCCTTATCATTAATGCTGTGTTAATCACTCCTCATTTAGCCTACAAATCAAAATATAAATAAGATTTTACCTAAAGCCAGTGCAGCTGATTAAGAACTGTGGTGATGTGTGCAATTTTTGTTGTAATTGGGGGCTCTTGATGCAGAGTGTTTGATGTGTTATAGCTTATTGGTTGTTTTAGCTGGTAGACCGAAGTGAACAGACTTACAGTATTCAATGTTGAAATTAACCATTAAGCATTAACCAATGTTTTGTGAAAGTGAGTAATGGCCACATTTGGGCAATGTTATGAAGATGGAAAAATGCAGATTAGCTTAATGCATACAATGCAATTATATACATTTAAGGGAGGGGGTACATTTTTCCTTAGCCAAAAATATACTACAATTATCCCACAAATTCTTCTGGAGTAATTTTATGTTATGTTAATGTTATGTTGGTTGATTTTGTGTTTTGTCAGGCTCAGGATCCCTGGCTGCTATGGCTGTTTTTGAAGATCGATACAGACCCAACATGGAGGTGAATTTTTTTTATTTTTTTTTTATTTTTATTTTTTTGTACTGAAAATGTTTAATATTTTGTTTTATATCTAATAGGAAGAGGAGGCAAAGGATTTGGTTCGTGATGCAATAGCAGCAGGTATTTTTAACGACCTGGGCTCTGGAAGCAACATTGACCTGTGTGTGATTACTAAAGGCAAGGTAGACTACTTAAGACCACACACTGAGGCCAACAAGAAGGGTATCAGGTAGGTAAAGAACAAATGCTAAGATGAACAAGGAGTAGAAAAAGACTTTCTGCATGTCATAACTTTAATTACTTACTTTGATTATTGAATTTTAATAGAACATACAAATGTTTTGCCAGTATTCAGAATAAATATCTAACCATTTATCCTTTAATGAATCATTATGAAAAGGCATTGTGTAAAAAGCAAAACATATACTAAAAAAGCTCATATCAGTCAGCCATCCACGAACAATATCTATATCTATAACTCTATAGTCAATAAAGTGACCCACTAGCTAGTAATAACAGGCTTGGTTTAATGGAGGATTTGTCCTCCTCACAAACTGGAGAAACTTGTTTGAGAAGCCACTTGAGAGTGAGAGTGGGAGGGATTTAAATTGATCTCTCAGGGATGTATCCACCACACGACACATCATCAGTTGTGTAACCCTGCCTCATTGGGTGTTTCGGTCTTTTATCACAAGACACTCTCCGCTAAGGCTGGCACACCACAGGCTGATCAGACCTGTGTGTGTGTGTGTGTGTCGTGCCATGACTGAGTGATCATTCAGCAGCCCACATTTCTTCTTCCGTTTTAGCCACAGCCAGTGTGTGATGATGTCAAGGCGCCAGACACATCACCAGTGAGAGCTCACCTTTACTCACCATGGGGAAACACCAGATTCTGTCAGACTCCCAAGCTATCTTAAACATGTGTGCACACATTATTGATTAGACAGATGTAAAAGTATGAGCTCATGAAAATAAGCATATGCTAATGTTGTTGATGATGCTGGTATTGTAAATGAATGCACTGTTGGACCAGAGGAAAAGGTCCGGACGTAGGTGAGGGATGTGGGAAGGCAGTTGGGACGTTACGGAAGACTGCATTGGACTCTCTTTTGCTTGAGTGCTGAGGCCAAGCACCTTAGCACTTGGTTATGGCACCAGTTGTATCTACCTTTAGTTAAGCTGTTCTTGCAACCCACCGGGATGTGTTTGAGTGTTGTTGGGGCTGCACATTGGAGACATGCTGGGTCTTCACCAAGCCAGAAATTAAGGTTTGTTGGAGAGGGCAAGACCTCATATGTGGCTCTGGCGATGATGCTTAGCTTGTTGGTTTCCATAGTCCACAGCTAACTCCAAAGGATTTTTTTCTTATCTGTATACCATCCCACCTCATCCAGCAGCCTTGCTGGGCTTGGGAGATTGCTCTGGCACACCTGGATTCTTTCTCCTGCAGTGCACCTCCTCCACAACCAGATGCTTGCGCTCCTTTGAAGTTGCCTTTTGCCATCAGGGTATTGTTTTTCCCCAACCCAAGTCCCCCTCTGCCATGTGCCCCAGAATATCTCAATGTCTGAGGGCTGTCTTTGCCTCTGCTACTGCTACAGCTGAATTCCCTTTTTTCCCTGTTGCCAATGTAAGGGGAGTGCCTCTTGTTACAGGATCATGAGAAAGTCATTTCCAGTCAGATATTTGTACTTTTGTACTCCTCCCCCAGACTTAAAAATGGCAAAGAGAGGGCTTTATTTTCATACAACCCTCTGCTGCTGAGGCATCTTTGTAGACCAAGCCACTTACTCACTTGTACGCTCACAAGTCTGTCCAGCCGCTCGAAATGGGATAATGTAACCTCATAGATGATGATTGGCCACATGAGATGAGGCAACAGGCCAAATTGCAAACACCATAGCTTCAGCTTCCCTGGAAGAGCATTGTTGTTGTTGTTTTTTTAAGGCCATTGATTTTTATCCAGTCTAAGCTTTTCCACCTGGTGGGTGTCTGAGGTCTGAGTTGTACCATCGTCCAATACTTTTAATATGCTTCTTCAGGACTGTTGGTATTAGATTGCCATTAATGTAGAACCTCTCACTGGTTAGCTGCCCTTTTATGTTGGAGACATGATTTGCTGGGTTTAATCTCCATTTGTGCACATTTGATGCCTTCGTGGAGTTAACAGAGCAGGCGTCTAGTGAATGCTTTTGTTGTTGGGATTGTAGTTATGTCATCCATGAATGCCCTGATTGGAGGAAGACGCATTCTTCAGATGTTCCTCTCAAACCACCAATTGTCATGCTAGAATACTGAGCTTTATTGCCTTATAAATACCAGGCAAAAGATGGTACAGCTCACCATTATGCCTTTCTTAAGGTGCTGCCAGATGGTTGTACTGTTGTGCTGTAACACAAAACTAGAGGTCCTGAAAGTAGGCTTTGGTACCTGGGACATAAAAGAAGCTGTCCACAGTTTCTCATGAGGCACTGATCGAAAGGTGTAGGCAAGGTCTAGGAAAACTACATGTAGGTCTTCTCCTTCCTGGGGGAGGCTTGGTGAGTAGGACTGTCGCCTCACAGCAAGAAGGTCCTGGGTTCAATTTCTAGGTGTAGCGGTCCAGGTTGTCTTTTCTGTGTGGAGTTTGCATGTTCCTACCGTATCTGCGTGGGTTTCCTCCAGGAACTCTGATTTCCTCTCACAGCCTGAAGTGAAGAAAAATTGTCCATGACTGTGTTTGACAAGACTTGAACTGATGAATCTTGTATAACCTGCAACTACCTGTCCTGTCATGTAACCAAAGTGTTAACTCGAGCAGCCAGAGATTATGTTCTTTGCTGTCCCGCTCACAGTCCTCCCAAATGAGGGACAGCAAAGGGGTAAAATTAGCTTTACAGAAGTCAACAAATTTACATGTAACATGGACACTCAGATAGTTATAGAAGTCATTTTAAGCTATTTTAAAAGGTATCGTGTGTAAAGGGTAGGTCTATGCAACCTTGTTTGTGTCACTTTTATTTGGGTTTAGTTTATGAGAGTGAACTAAAAGATTGAGGAGTTGCCAGAGCAGCAGGGATGAATATGGTCAGATTGGAGGTGTATTAAAAAGGGGTCATTCGCATAGAGGAAGAGCCTTAGCTGTACCTTATTTCTCAATATACCTGTAATATTGATATTAAGTCGAAGAGCAATGGGTAGGGGTTTAATACTTATAGCAAACATTAGCAGGCATTCCTGTCTTATAGATCGTAAAAAACAAAAATATTCAGATTGAATATTTGTCCTGACTGAGGCTTGCGGAGTGGAATAAAGTAGTTTAATCCAAGAAGCCATTCCCGAAGATGAATCACTCCAATGTGCAAAAAAGGTAGTTTCATTTCAGTTTCAAATGCTTACTTTGCATCTAAAGAGATCAGGACCTCATGAGTGTTAGCTGCTTGTTTAAAACGATTTGCAAATGTCCACTCTGCTAGGGTTGAAGGAGTACCTGTTCTGAATAAACCCTGTCTGATCTGGAAAGATGCTAGTTGGAAGAATAAAATACTATCAAAACTGTTGGCCCTTCACATGTAACCTAAAGTCAACATTCAGTAAACTTACTGGACATTAAAAGGAGCAGGCCAAAGGGTCCTTACCCTTTTTTTTTTTTTAACAGGAGAGAGATAGAGACCTGGGAAAAAGTATGGGGAAGATGACGGTTCAAAAGATTTTTTGAACATGTCAAATAGTCAGGGGCCTATCCGATTCCAAAACTTTTTATACAACTCAAATGGATAGCCACTTGGTCCAAGACTGGGTCCGAGATAATGACTGGTTGCTCCAACTCTGCTGCAATAGGCCGATCGACAGTGGGAATATCCAAATTGTCAAAGAAGTTATTGAGAGCAGGAGCGATAGGTGATCTGATCATAGGAGTAAAGAGATGCATAAACATCCCTAAATGCTTTATTAATTTCTAAAGGGTCAGCAGTTTTACCTGAGCTGGTTTGAATTTGGGGAATCCAGCATAAAGGAGGGAATTGCTTCTGCGGATTTATAGGTTGCTCGTGCATCCAGGGCGGAGCAAATAATTCAAATAAGGGGTCGAGCCAACAATTAAAAACCCCTCCCATTAATAGATGGTTTAAAAAAAAAATCAAAAGCATTTAAAAAGGCTTTTCAGACTGGTAGATTTTAATATCTTTAAAATGGGGTTTGTATTTAAAAAAAAATTTTTAACCTACATTGTTTGCAAGAATAAAAAATTAACTGACAATCAATTAACAATTTGTTGTTCACAGTCTCAATTTATATGTACTATTGTCCCTGCAGAACTGGTGACTACAAGTACAAGCGTGCCACTACAGCTGTTCTTTCGAAGGCAGTGTCTCCACTCCAACTTGAGATGCTGGAGGAGAGCGTGCAGACAATGGACACTTCCTGAAGATACAGCACCGACCCTTGACCTTATTACGGAACCTATTTAGTTTCTTGCATGTGGAAATGTTTTAGCCACTGTTGAAATAAATTCACTGTAAAGAGCCACTGTGTAAGACGTCAATTTTGCTGTTCTGTATTTCTGTGCTATTGGTATATGGCTCAAAAAGTAGTAGTTGTTTGTGCAACTGTGCACTTTCTTAGTAGCTTTAGCTGATTTAACTTTATTCAAGTAGTCTAGGTCCAACAACATGAATTGGGTTAAATTTGTTAGGGTCTTAACTGTCTTTGTCTCCACAACAGATCATTCACCTTCATCTTGATTTGTCCTTAACATCCTCCTGTCACCTCAACCACCTGCATGTCTGCCCTCACCACCATCCATAAACCTTTGTCCTTCTTCTCTTCCTACTGCCTGGCAGCTTTATAATTTTTTTTACTGTGCAGAGAGGCTGTATTAAATCAGTTACAACACGCCTGTCACAACTGTTTCAATAAAGCAATTTCAGTGTTTAAAGAGCAAGGGTGCAAGCCTAAGCTGAACACCCATGATCTTTGTTTTTTATGCAGTTCCATCTGAAAATTCAGCAAATTCATCAGTAGCTGAAATAACCAAGTGGATTGCTTTTACAAACCATTGTCAAGCACTACAATACAGAGTTACATCCACAAATGCCACAATTATTCCAAAATTATAATTTGTCAGTGCTTTTGGCAAAGGTAATTTACATTACCACATGGCAGCATTATTACAGAAAAAGATTTTAAATCAACATATGCTGCTATCAAGATGACAATTGCTAAGGGACGTTCATGCAAGACGATGCAAAACCACATTCTGCACACATTACAAAGCTATCCAGTTATCCTTACAGGAAGTCCAGTCAGCACTTCTTGTGGGCTTAACCCCACTTAACTGTTAGCAATGTCCATTTACACCAGTAGCGGCACTTGAACCCAGTTTAAACCTCATAATTTTTTTTGCACGTCCAATTTTTACTCAATTGCATTATGCTTCCTCTCTACTGGTGCTGACCCCCGCCTCTGATTGAGGAGAGTGAACTGACACACATCCCCTCCGATACGTGAGCAGTAGCAAACTGCATTTTTTCCAACTGCACAACTGATTATGTGAATCAGCCCTGTGCATGGAGAGCCACACCCTGATCCCTCTACTCTGTGCAGACACCAACCAGCCAGCAGAGGTCGTAATTGCATCAGTTATGAGGTCCCTCTTCGGCTTCCTAACCCTGTATGAACAACAGGCAAAGGTTGTTCATACAGCCGCCCAGCCAGATGGCAGATAGACCTCATGATTTAAGCCAATTTAAATGTGATGGTCTGATTACATGTTTCTACTGCCCCAGCTGATTGGGAGTGGTAGGCATAATGTTGGTTGATAAAAATTGAAGCTTCTAGGGCAAATAATTTATGACTTTGTCCACAAATGGAGAACTGTTATTTGAAGATACTCTTCTGAGAATTCCCAAGCGATGTGCTACCTCTCTAATGGTGGTTGGCTATGGTAAGTGCATCTTGTCTCCTGCAAGGAAAATTTTTAGGCTATTCTGAGAATGTCAACAATCGCAAAAACACTAACCTTGCAAAAGTTAGTTCAATAAAATCCATCAAATGTTATAGGATGTGTGCTCTTCAGGATGCTTGGAACCTTGCCAATATCCATTTGTAAATATGTGATGCATTTGTTACGATTTTTTATTGCAAAGTTTGAAAATCCTTAATATTTGTAAGCCTTCCCAACATAAAAACATTGCATTGTGAGTGACTTGAGAAATATGCAAAAACTGATGTCTGGTCTGTTCAGACCATTAAAGTAGATTAAATCTAGTTGCATCACCATTTGCAGTATAGTAAAAGTTGTGCCTTGCACTATAACGCATGTTATAGTTAATGCTAACAATTCAACAGCCTGAGCTAAGACTGATGCTGGCAATTGAATAATGATCACACACAGCATATACAAGAAAATTGGTGACTTTTTGACAAAATAATGAAAAAAAATAATTTGAATTGGCAACAGTGTCACAAATGTGTAGTTCTTGTGTTGATGATTATCTTGCGCACATCATGTGGCACATGCACTTAAACACCAGACTTAAAACCATACGTTTCATGCACATACAATCTAAAAATCTTTGAGAAATCAGTATAAACCAGACAAGGATAGTTAGCAACTGAAGATTTAAGGAGCTCAAAAACTTCATTAGCTTTCTCTGTTCATGTGACTGCATCATTCATTTTAATTAGTTGCTCATAAACACAGGTAATTTCTTACCCAGTAGTATTAATTCTAAAATACAGGGACTGATGAGTACATAGTCTGACATTCTATGAATGGAAACATGGGTATTTTGACAGCAAAAACAAGCTATTCTAAAGATCTTTACACCACCAGCTTGACACCTGATTTGGATGTCAAACCTTGGCAATAAATCTTTACCTACTAGATTTAAAGAAAAGCAATCATAAATTCATTTGTTTGCTTGCAGGAGAACTGAAGACACACCTAAAGTACCAACAGTGATAGCTGAAATTTAAATTGGCATCAGGCAAGAATTTTCCGGGTATAACAATCAGTTTGGCATAAGTCATTTTTATTCAATGCATAATTGCAATTTTTTTTGCTTAATTACGGGCTGTTCCCACACATTCTATTTCTGATAAAAATGTGACAAAACTTTGGAATAATCTCCCTGTCTCTGTTCAGGATTCAGACACTCAATGTTCAAGTCCAGATTAAAAACATATTCATTTACTCTGATCCTGTGGGTCTGGGCAGTCTGGTGATCTCATGTTTGTGTAAATCCTATTCATTTAAAATTATTTTCCAGGCCATGCAAGTAGGATGGGTCCTTGCTGAGTCTGGTTCCTCTCCTAGAACAATTTTTAACACTGAGTTAGGAAAGTCTAACATACTGTCTATTTTCCTCATAGTTCACCAGGACAGTGTGTATAGACAGCTTTAGCAACATGTTCAATAAATTCCTCCATGCTTTAATCATTCCTCTGTCTGCAATTGTTGTCTGTCCCAGTCTTTGGGAAAACTGTTACCTTGTACATTACCTTGTAACATGTTGACCTTGGATATAAAAACTGAACCATAGGACTATACTGATGGTGGCTGTTTTTGTAGTCACCCAGATCTGGATACAAAATCCGTTTCCAAAAAAATGGGGACCTTTTGTAAATTGCAGTGAAAACAAAAATCTATGTTTTGTTAATCCTTTATCCTGTATCTCCTTTTGTCTGTGGATACTGATGCTTGGTATAAAGTTGTATACAACTTTTTTTTCACCTATGCAGACACAGGGAGAACACAACGAGCCACTGTGTTGACCCGGTTTTGCTCGTGTGAGCTGACAAAGGCATATCTAAAGCTCTCACCCCACTGGGCCATTAAGACCATAACCTGGTTCACCTCACTTCATGGTACAAGCTCTTTGTTCAGAGACAGGCAGCAACCACAAGAACAGTTAGGAAGTGGTCACCTAAGGCTGTAAAAACTGGGGGACTGTTTGGATGGGATGTCCTATGTGAAACACATGGTAAAGACATTGATGCAATAACATCATGCATCAAAGACTTCATCAACTTCTGCATGAAGAAAAAATTCTGGACTGAGATTGCATTGCATATCAATCTGCAAAAAAAAAAAAAATGGACAGACATGCACAGTAAATCATGCTAGATGAATCACACTAAGAGACTAGGATATACCTGGCATCCAAAGAAAACTAATGACTGAGAACTCTGAATGTCTCTCTTTGGCATAAATTAATTGAACTGGAAAACTAACTAATCATTTTTTAAAAGCTAGTTAATTATAAGTTCCAAAATCAATCCAGTGGCTCTCCTTTCTCCATTCAGTAGGTCTCTGAAAAAAAAATGAGACTACTGTCAATATGTCTCAGCAAAGTTTCTAGTTAAAATATTTTAATTTGATGTGCTGCAGAGGTGAGCATTACTATAAGACACCCTGTAACAACAACTATAGCCTATAAAAAAATCTTTTTTTGTGTTTTAAAACAACTAAACAGTGTGTCATATTTGTCCATGTCTTCTTCCTCAATGTGATACTCTTTGAGATCTTTTGAAAATAATTCTTTTCCATCTTTCACATCATTTCCTTGCAGAACCAATTTGTCTGCAATTTGTTTACTGTTCCCCCAATGCCATCTGGGGCACCCTTGCCATGGGATGTTGGGAAGTAATTCCATGTGGTTCTGTTGAAGCCCAATGTGGGTGGCACTTCAGAAAGGAGGAAGAAGTTCTTCCTGTTCTTATACTGCTTACTGGGACCATCTGACCAAAAGTGCACAGTGGTAACTAATGGAAATTTTGTCCGAATGTCTTTTAGGACTGGATCCATATATGTCCAGATTGCTGCAGCGTCTTGTCTCTTAGACTCTGAAACTGTGCAAAATGCTGCCTTTTCACCCTTGGTGTAATACATTCCAGTATGAAGATTCAACTGTGGCAAATTCTGGCCGAAATGGCAGGCTTGAACTTCAGAGGCATACTGGCACTTCCAGAATTCTGAAAAATCAACATGTATGATGACAGTGTTCTCACTGCAGGTCTCAATTGTATTTCTGTATGCTTTTGCTTGATTGTGAACCAAACACACGTGTCGTGGTCTCACTTCTAAGTTTCTCCTCATATGGTTCAGCTCAGAGAGATTCCCACTGTGCAAGTTCGGCTTCACATTGAAGTGGATCCCACTAGCTGTTTCTTCTTAAACTCGCTCCCATTGCTTCCATTCAACAGTGATTTCACCTTTCTCTGGTGCCAGAATAGTGTGTTTGTTTAAGCACCGTAAACAGGTGCGAAGAAGGCAGGCTTCACTTGCTAAAGAGCAGCAAACTAACTGAAAACTGTCTTCTAGTTTGGTCGACTTCACAACACCTGATGACCTTAGAACCTGAAGCATTAAGTAAGCATTTTCATGATACTGACACAGACATGTCTTTCTATCAGATGACTTTGGTGCTGTAACATAGAAGGGACGTAGAGCACAGCAGGAAGAGTTTCACAGTTGGGTTCCTGTTGATGAACTCACGGTAGAGGTTGATCATGGAGTGTTCTTCTTAGCTGGTGCTTAATCTTGTTTCTTGTGATAGTATCAGTTTTATCTGTTGTTATGCGAGAAGAGTTCACAAAGAACTTCTGAACAGTCTGGCTGATAGCCTGGAGAAATGGTGCTTTTTTCTGTGATATCTGTTTCCTTTCGCTCATTAACTTCTTTTTAAACCACAGCTTTTTCCTCCATTTTATAATTTCACATATCATTATTTGGACTTTTCAACTATTTATTTCATTTATTCATGTATCCATTATCCATAACCAAATAGTACAGTCACAAGTGGGAAAACATCCGTTCCCATATATAAAAATACATAGGGTAAGACATTAAGGTTCACCGCAGGAGCACATGTTCTTCTTAAATGTCCGTTCAACAAGTCCGTTCTGCTTACATGGCATTATGACTACCGTACTTCAACTGCGTCCTACGTCATCGATGACGTAGCCACCAGGAACTATGGTTTTAAGAAACACCTGTGTCTCATAACAATCTTTTGGATTATGTAAGTTACCAACATAGTTATCACAATAGTTCGAACTATGGTTTTTGGAAACACTCGCATCGCAACTGCATCGTTCCAACTATGTAAATTGCTAACGTAGTTACATAGTTAGTGTGACGGAGTGGACGTAGTTTAAGTTGCTCGACAACGCCACCTAGGGGAATTTCACCCCTAGGAAATATAACAGGCACTTAAGGCCACAAAAGAAAGACACCCAGGTTCGAACACACTTGGAGACCAGAGACGTACTTCCAACACTTAGTCAATTTTATTAGCAATTGTTTACAAAAGTTTTCATACGGGACAAGCCACGTTTTGAGACACAGACACACACAGTATAAGATGATTAGTTTATCACACTTACTCTATGGGTCCATTTATAATTTAAAGACAAAACCACGGCAGGAAGGAACAGGGCTGAGGGATTACCACGGCAGAGGAAAATATGGAAGTAAAGGAATCTCCTACACTACACATCACACGTGATCACACCGCACACCTCAATAACACCCAACATGCTCTAGACTGCAGGGCAAGTGAAAGGGGTTCCACCACCAAAGTCCATCTGCCTCCCACTTTGGCCCACAGCTCCTGTCCAGCCAGAGGAAAAGAGAAACAAATAATTATAAACACAAACAGGTGGTGGAGGGGGGAAAACCAATGATAATTAATAGCTCAAGAGGCAAAGGACACTTCTCTCTCTCGCTTCTCTCTCAATGAGGTAAGCACAGGGTCCCTAGTCTCTTGCAGCCCCCTTACACCACACGAACAAAAGACAAAATAGAAAATACACATACAACAATACTCCAATAAAATAAACCACAAATAAATGGGAACTAAATCAGTAATATAAACAACATGTATTTATACAAAACAATAAATCAAAATATGAAACTCAGACAAAACAGTAGCTCAGGCAAAACAGTAGCTCAGGCAAAACAGCAGCACTCAAGGGAACTGGAACCGAGCCAGCACGATCCGGGCTAAAGGACCAGGATACAGCAATGCAGTTTTCCCCGCAGTGAAAGTCAGAGTACAGACCAGCAGACACAGCAGCTACCTCAGTCACAGTAGTGCAGCGCGGCCGCTATTATCACTGTACTGAAAGCGAAACACGCCAACAGAAACACAGAGAGAAACCGCAACATAACACCGGTTATTTGTTTCTCTTTTCCTCTGGCTGGACAGGAGCTGTGGGCCAAAGTGGGAGGCAGACGGACTTTGGTGGTGGAACCCCTTTCACTTGCCCTGCAGTCTAGAGCACGTTGAGGTGTGCGGTGTGATCACGTGTGGTGTGTAGTGTAGGAGATTCCTTTACTTCCATATTTTCCTCTGCCGTGGTAAGCCCTCAGCCCTGTTCCTTCCTGCTGTGGTTTTGTCTTTAAATTATAAATGGACCCATAGAGTAAGTGTGATAAACTAATCATTTTATACTAAGTGTGTCTGTGTCTCAGAACGTGGCTTGTCCCGTGTGAAAACTTTTGTAAACAATTGCTAATAAAATTGACTAAGTGTTGGAAGTACGTCTCTGGTCTCCAAGTGTGTTCGAACCTGGGTGTCTTTCTTTTGTGGCCTTAAGTGCCTGTTATATTTCCTAGGGGTGAAATTCCCCTAGGTGGCGTTGTCGAGCAACTTAAACTACGTCCACTCCGTCACACTAACTATGTAACTACGTTAGCAACTTACATAGTTGGAACGATGCAGTTGCGATGCGAGTGTTTCCAAAAACCATAGTTCGAACTATTGTGATAACTACGTTGGTAACTTGCATAATCCAAAAGATTAGTATGAGACACAGGTGTTTCTTAAAACCATAGTTCCTGGTGGCTACGTCATCGACGACGTAGGACGCAGTTGAAGATTGGTAAACACAAGCCCACGTGGCTTTTAATCATTAAGAAGCGATTCACCAGGAGACACAAAGCCGAATTCGTCCATGCTGAACGCCGCCGGCATGGACGTCAGATGCCCCGGAAGAGGAAACAACAGGAAGTAGTGATGGGAATCCGAAGCTTTCTGAAGCACTGAAGCTTTCCATCCAATTGTCCCGAAAAAAGGTTCACTTCATGAAGCCTCATGAACCACTGGACATTACCGCCCTCTGATGGACAGAGAAAACAGTGTCTTGTATTAATCCCCTTCAGTTTTTAACCCCATTTCATTTCATTAAAAAGTTATTTTGGTCAGTAAGTCAATAAAGGAAATCCGTTTGGTTTGTTGTGATGTGTTGTGTCTTATCTAGGTCTGGGTTCTTATTTTTGCGTTTTTCTAATAAATTACATTTCTATAAATTATGCAATCTTCCCAAAATTACGTTTGATGTGAATTTTACATTTTTCATAGCCGTAGTTTATTGCCTGTTTTTCATAGGCAAGGCTCATATAGGCTTTCTGTATGAATATCCATGTATATCATGTGAATGTTAGTGTATGAATGTAAAAATAACAAAAGTGCTTGTGGAAAAACAAGTTTGATTTATCAGTGGGTTTAATGATTGTGGACATTAGCATCTTTATTCTCAGTTTTTATTTAGAAAGAGGATTTGTTCCACTGTGCTGGGGCTAAGTTGATTTCTTTTTTTATTCACAATTTCTCCAGCCTTTGAAAACACTCGCTCACATGGCAATATAAAACAATACAGGTTGGTCATACCTTGGCTACGTGACAATGTTGCTTGGCTTTGAGGATGTATGGATTCATGTTTTGCCCGAATATGTCGTAGCATTGATGACATATTGTTGTTGTAAGCCAACTGCTGGGAGCATACCAGGCACTTCACCTGAATTAAAACAGTACTCCACTAGTATTTTAAATGTAAAATAAATGCAGTGATTGTTAGCTTTCTTTTTAATGCTAGTTTTTAAAAACAGCATAATAATCCATTTTAAAGTATGTTAACACAAAGCATTTAGTGGTTGTATATATATATACACACACATTATATATATATATATATATATATATATATACTGTATATAGTGTAGCGTCGCCACTGGGGGCCGGCACGGGCTTTACCCAGAAAGCCTTGCGGCAGTGGTGTCTAAGCTCACCGTAGCCGTGTATCCCGTTGTTGGGAGTGGGGTGGCTGCGGTGAGGGTTGGGTAAGTAGCTTATATGTTTGTCTGTTGTATGAATGTATATATACATATGTGCATATGCGTGTGTACACGGACATGGATGAAAATAACAAGAAATTTTATACTTCTATACAACAAACCATAGTTTATTAAACATTTCTCAACCTTATTAGATGCCAAAAGTTCAAAGTGTTCCCAAACTTCAGAACGCCCTCTTTTTCTTGCAGGTTCCATCCTTGCTATTTGACTGTGCTTTCTATGTGTGTTTGGTTTTGTGTATGTGTTTGTGTCTGTGTGTTTGTGTCTGTATGTTTGTAGGCGTCTGTGTGTTTCTGTGTGTTTCTCTATCTATCTCTCTATATCTCTCTGTGTCTGTCTCTGTCTCACTCTAACGCTCTCACTCCTTACGCAACCCTCGAAGCGCGAGCTATGATTTGCTCTTTTTGAACCGGCCTCTGACGTGGGTGTGAGCCGAAGTGAAGCTTCGGACGTCATAGTCACGTGATCATTTCAGAACGAATCAAGCATCGACTCAGTGATTCGAAACACTGAGTGTCGTTTTTTTGGCACATGCCTCGAAGCTTCAGTGTCAAGGGTGACATCACTAACAGGAAGTACACCACAACCAGTAATGTTAGATTTTGATTCCCCTACGGTTATTTTTAGGGAACCATCCCATAACGTTATGGTAACGTTCTATTTTCGTTTAAAAAATCAGCGCTGTTCCCGGAACGTTCCGGGAACTATGAAACCTAACGTTCTCTCATGTTTTTATGAAAACTAACAGAGAACGTTATCTAAAAGTTGCCTTAAGGTGTTCTTTCTTATGTGTTTAAAGTAACGTTCCAGTAACGTTCCCGGAAGGTTTTCTTACGATCTTTAAAGTTTTTTAGTAGGAACTTACGAAAGAAACAGCCTTTTGCTTGAGACGGTCCATGTAGATCAACCTTTACTTACAAGTACCAACTATAAAACTATGAAACCTAACGTTCTCTCATGGTTTTATGAAAACTAACAGAGAACGTTAGTTAAAGCTTGTATAAGGTTTTATTTCTTATGTGTATAAAGTATTGTTCCAGTAACGTTCCCGGAAGGTTTTCTCATGATCCAGTGAGAGAAATTAGCTCTACACTGAAAAAAAATTATTTTTTGACTTAGTAAATAGAGTGAACATTTTTAAAGTACGTTATACAAGAATATTCTAGTACAGTCTTGCTACTTAAGAATGTCACATATAATTTAGTGTGTTACTTGGTGTTTCTTTGTAATTATTTGTTATATTATTTGTTATCAAATACATTAGTAAATTTTATTCTAAATACCAAGTAAAATTAACTATGTTTTTTATTTCTTGGATTGAAGCAAAGCAAAACTAAAAACTTCTAGTAAATATTACTTTATGTTCCACGCATGCGCATTGCCTGGCAAGTTCGGACATGTTTCACACACGGAGTGCAAAACGAGCTGCTGAGACTTTTGAATCTTCTCAAGTCTTCTCACCACAAAGTTTTTTGGTTGTTGAGGACATAGCCAAAGGGGACTGTTTTATGGTAAGTTGTCATTTTTTAAGAAATTATATTACCGTGCCAGTTAATATTATAAATATTTAAAATTTGTTTAACTTTCTACACTATTGACTCCAAATTAGCATCCGTTAGCATGGCAGAATGAATGTTATGTAGTTATATTAATCGGGATAACTTGTTCCGTTTAATGAACGTGGGCTTAAAACGTTGGTTCTAAAATAGTTCTTTTGTCTAATGATTATGAAAGCCTGTTTTGCTACTTAAAAATAAATCTGTCTGAGGCTGTATAGTCCTGGGTCTTTCAAATACAAATGTGCATTATCAGGCAACCTGTGAGCAAACCTTGAGAAAGTAAAATTGAATTATAATATGTAACATAACATTCTGAGGTCTACATATAATTACTAATTCATGTTATTTTTTTAATCTTTGTCTTAGGAGGATGACTACAGTCAGTCCACCTGGAGCAAGTGTTTCTGACAAACTTTTACTTGCATCTACTTTTATTTTTTAGAAAGTTTTCAGAAAAATATTTGAAAGATTGATATCATTTATTTTGTCCTTACACTGTGACACTTTTATAGTTTGTTTTCCATTTACATTTTTTACTTTTGTGTAGCGAGTGAGACTTTAGAAAACACGCTGTTTGAAAGACATTTTGTCCACTGAACTGTAAGTAAAAAATGCATTTCCATTAATTGAGCAAAACAAATAAAAAAGTTTGACAAAAAATGTTGTCTGTCTGTTATAGTGTTTTTTGTATATGGTAATCATTGATGTTGAATTGAATAATGTAAAATTATTTTGCATTTTATAATATAGCATTTTAATAATATATAGCATTTTAATAATATATAATATAGCATTTTATAAGCCATGTTTTAATGCTTTTTGCTTCTGCAATGTTTAAGTAAAATCTACTAAGATACAGCTATTAAAATATACTTGAAGCAGTGTGTAGCAAAGTAACATTTACTGAAGAATTTCTAGTAAAATCCAGATAGAATTGTGAGTAACTTTTACTTGAATATATGGTCTGTTAAATTTACTAGCAGTTTGTACTTGGAAAAACTTTCCTAAGTTTTTTTAAGTAAATCTTACTCCACATTTTTTGCAGTGTACATATATAGCAAGCAGAACTCTCCATTAGCACAACTAGAAAGTGAGGTTTTCTTGTCTAAAGTTTTCAGTAATTTAAAGGTTAGTACAAGGTTCCCTTAAAGGTTTAATAATTTTAAGGTTAGGGGAACGTTCCCAGAACTATAATGCACAACCAAACGGGAACGTTCTATTTCCGTAAAGAAAACTTTCCTGGGGAACCAAAGGGCAACTACAATGATCTGTTCCCAGAAAGTTCTGGGAACCAAAAACTAACGTTCCCAGAACGTTCTGGGAGCCAAAACTTGTTAGCTGGGAGGTACACTGCAATTTACACTCTAAAAAGACGTGTTAAAATTGACACACACTGTGTGGAATTTCAACACGTGTGATGAGTGTGCTCAGGGACGACACATACTGTGTTGATTTAAACACAGTAAATGTGTCATCCTGTTTTTGCACACCCACTGTATCAGGATAATTAACACACACAATGTGTTGTTCAGCACACAATGTGTGTTGATTATGTGTAATCAAGAAAATGGGTAAAATAAAGACTGATACAAATGGAAACAGGTGTAAACATTTGTAGTCATTTTATTTTACTGTATAATATTACAAATGTTTAAATAACATTTTTTGTGACAAGTAATAAATTAAAACAAGATTACAAACAGTTTAACAGTAAATGTACAAAAACGTATTAAAATATTCAATATTTTTTGTAATGAATAATGAATTAAGAATGGATTAAGAAATTACAAATGGCTAAATAGTAAAGGCCCACACTTTTAAATATTCAAATGCAGTTTCTTGTGTTCTTTCCCATTCTTAAAGATGGTTGCAAGAACTCGTAAAACGTCTGTTTCTCTGTCCTAAAAGAAAGACAAAAAATATATAATTACAAGGTGCTGTGATTCTCTCTCAGTCTTGTGTACACAACACAAAATATTAACTGAATTAAACATTTACAACATTTAATATTTTGAATAACATTCCGATTCAACCAACCAAATGAGTAATCAGCTAACTACTAATATTCCTCCAAATTTGTCATCAGCTGTCTAATTATTCACATAGGCTGTTTAACAAATTATTAAACAAGTCACCTGAAAACTAGTTACAGCATACACGCTAAAATGTTTCCTTTACCAGAATAAAGTAAATCGGATGATGAATTTTGGAGGAGTTTTATTATTTAATTAGTTGCCTTACCCTAAATATATCCACCACTACCAGCTTTAATGCTAATGATTTTAGGCAATGTTGCTAACGATTCGATTCGATTTAAAGAACCGATTCTTCCGAACAACTCGTTTCAGTGAATACCTTTGCTTCCAGAGTGGATAAATAATAAAAATAACATTAGTTCTCTGAATTCATGCAAATTATGACTGTGATATTTGAGTTAACTAATTATTTGAAGTTTTCGTTCCACCCAGGCATCCACTGTTGTACTGTTTAAGGGAGAATGTGAGCCAAATAAGCAGCTGTGATTAAGGAGTCAAACTTTCGATTCTTATGAATGAACTCAGCCTCTTAACGCTAATGAATCAATCGATTCAGTTTTTTCGATTCGTTTAAACGGATGATTTAAAAGAACCGATTCAGTAAAACGAACTGAGCTAAACCAAGCTAAAAATCTTAAAATTATTAAAATTCGCTTCTCATAATGAGATTTAACTTAAATAAATAATGCTTTGGTAACCTTATCCAGTCATTCTGTTTTGACGCCATTTTGAGCAAACTAAAAGTCCAATTAACGGTTAGCCAGTTGGCTAACGATAAATAATACCAATAAAAAGAAAGACTAGTCAGGTTTAACAGAACATTTATTGCTGAATAGGAACAGAAAAGCAAATTTAAGTTGATATTAATGTAATTCAGTGCCTCCTTTTTTACTTAACTAAGTCAACTGTCAATTAAAGTCGATTGTTAAAACAGGTCACAGGGTTAAAACCTACTTTTTATAGCTTTGCTTGACTTAACACACAACAAAACACTGATAAACATGAACTAAATAAACATTAATAAAACATACTCAATCAGGGCTCTCAAGTCTCAGAGACACGCATTTCAACTATCTCACACGCCACACATGGCATTTCTCACGCTGAGAAATGATTAACTTTGCCTCACAGAAATGACTATACAAACTATCTATCCTACAAACAAGTCAAAGGCAGACTATTCTGCGCTCATACAGCTGTCCTGAATTAGCGACCTATCGGCCAATCAGAAAATAGAATTTCTCAGCCAATCAGAAAATAGAATTTCTTGTTGCTGGGTGAGGTCTGTGCACATAGTTGTAGACGAGCTGAAGGTGGAAGAGAACCGTCATTATAATAATATATAATATAATATAATATAATTACCGTCATAATCTTTCATTAGTTAATATAGTTTTCCTACTCTTTGTATAAGACCTATACTCAGCAAACACCCATTGAAATGAGCAACTTAATAACTGCAAAATATAAAATAAAAATATGTAGGAGTGTAATTAGGCTTCTTTGGTTCCTTTTTTTCAAAGGTGACTGGTATGAGCAGATTTCCGAGGCTGTCTACAACTGCCAAACTGGTATTAGTTTTGCCACACTCAAATGCAGATGCAGAGAGGGTTTTCTCCATGGTTTGGCTTAATAAAACCAGGAACGTGTTGGCTCTGGATGGAACTCTGTCATCCATCATGACCGTGAAAATGGCTGACATTGAACCACAGTGCTTTAAATGGGAGCCCCCAATATGATGACAACAGTCATCAAGGCATCAAAATCTGCCACAAACACAACACACATCACTCATAAACACAAACACACACAGAGGGACAGAATAACCACCACTGTTCAAGGGGCCCATTTGTCTTTCTTTATTTAATTTGTCTGGTTTTTTTTTTTTTTTTTTTTTTTGAAAGGCATAGCTAAAACAATTTATTTAATATTAAAAAATTTAGTGTAAAGTGAAGAGACAATGACCACTGCTGTTCAAGGGGACATCGACAGAACGACCTCTGACGACATCCCCCCCTTTCCTTGCATGGTCCAAAAAGAGGGAATCAACCATGAAACACAGATTTACTTGATAGGAGAAATGTGATTGGTTAACGCATGTTTTTATTTATTAATTTATTTTTAATCTTACATGTGAAATAATCTATGTTTTTAGTCATGAATGCCATTATTTTATCCAACAAATTTAAGTAAAATTGAATAAATATATATTTTTAAACAATGTATTTTGTAGACTAACTTACTTAAGTTACTTTACACGTGTCTGTGTAAAAAGGGGCCAGAAATGACACAAAGCGTGTTACAGACCGCAGGACACAGTAGCTGTGTAGAAAAAATGACACATTACTTCTTAGAGTATACCTACAAATCATCCTCAGCTGGAGAGCAATTAAGATGAAATCAATCCAAAACCCCTCCTGCTACATTAGCAACTATGCATTTGGGAATCGCCCCCTGTCTGTTTAGGGCCAAATAACACTGCATTTTACATTATACGGTACTTTAGTTTCAGTTTCCCAATAACTCAGACGTTTCATTCTCAGTGTTTGTGTGATTGATTCATTCTAATTGGGTTTGCAGATTTCACCTGTTCCGGAGAACTTTACTGTGTTAGTGTGTATTAGTTGTATTTAGGCGTGTGTTAGTGGTGTGCAGGGGGGTATTCCAGAAAGCGGGTTTAACAAACTTCAAACTTAACTTATAGACTTAACTTAAGTCAACTTCAAAGTTGACTTATCTCACCGTGTCATAACCGGAGTTTTCTGTTCCAGAAAAGCAGTTCAGGGTTAGATTACTCAACTCTGAGTAGATTGAACCCAGCAGAAGCGCGTTCACGGTTAACTCTAAACAGGCATTCTCAATGAAGTGGCGATAAATGGATTCATCATGGATGTGAATGAAAGAAAAAGTAGTCCGTAATATTTTACACCAATAGAACTGTTTATTTTAATGTTTGCGTGTGCAGATCATGAAAATGTTTTAAATGTAAAAGTAATACAGCATCGTCTGTAAAAAAAGATGTTGCAAATGGCAAAAAAAAAAAGTTAGTTAAATGTGAGTTAATGCGTGAGTTTAAATTCAATAAAAAAAACTTGTTGAAACATAATTCAACATTTAGCAGAAGGATAGGGCAAAATGTTTAATATGTCAGTTTGTCACGATTTTACACGTTTTTTCCCTTTCATTTACTCAATCTAGGTGTAATCCAAGTGGAATCAGATGCACATAGCAGCAGATAAAAATAAAATACAAAAACTGTCTATGTTCAAGGCATGTTTATTACATGTACAGTAGATCATTAGTTTGTAGTGCATAAACTGTGGAATATTAAGAACTGCATTGGTACAGTCTGAACACTTTTCATTGCCATCTCTCCAGTGATTGGTGGTGTGGTTTTGAGCCTCCTGCAATTGTTAGTGATCTAAATGTCCCTAGATCCTGATGAGTATAAATAATGTTCTTTAATAAAAAATTTAAAAAACACTGTTGAAGGATGATAGAGAAACCATCTCCTCTGCCTCAAGGTGGGATGATACTGGGAGGCCTATAGAGGTACAGGATATGTTGAACATAGAGCATGGCATTTCATTTGATCTACCATGGTAATGTGTGTGACTGTCCTCTCACCGAATGTGATGGGCAGTCCCGAATCAGATGAGGGACCATCCACATCCAAAGCTCAGCTTAGAACAGTAAAAATGTCTTACCAAATATCTGAAATATTGAGAACACAAAAAGCTATGTTTGATCATAACATGCTATTTTTGCCTTTTTCTTTCAAGTTGGGTGTAAATGATCTATACAAGGTCCATCTGGAGAAACAAATTGCAAAGTGTGATCCTCAGGTGGAGGCTGACAAGGCTAGAAATTTAGTTGCTTGAATATAAGATGGGTGTCAGTGCGAAGGGTGTATAAATATAAATGTTCTTACTAAAGAATAAGGACAAGGAAATGAACTCGTTGCACTGTTTTATTTTTAGTGATCATGCACAGAGCCTGACCATTTGGCTTTAATATTTTTAATGTGGGTAGCATCACATAAGATCTTGATGGAGAACAGTAAGTTGCAGAATGTGTATTAAATGTTACACTGTTTTATTTAAAACATTTGTTTATTTTTTAAGATAATGGTCACTACCCGTACGTGGAGGGATATTCTGTCTGCTGTTCACCTAATCCTTTTCATTTTCTGCTGGTGCTTTAATGGGAATGTGGGCTCCATCCATGCAGCCACTAACCCTTGGGAATCCTTAAGATGGTGCAGAGCAATTTTTTTATTACTTTTCAGTTTTTGTCTTTATTATTAAAGACAAACCTGCTATTCTGTGGCATTCATCTTTGATGTTTATTACAGACAAACAAGATTTTCAATGCTAGGCATACTTTTTGGATGGACCAACATACAAAAAACGGAGAGCAATGCATAAAGTCTGCAAAGAAGTGAGGGCTGATCCACAAAGTGTAATATTGCAAATGTGTAAAAAATAATACTTGAATAGACCCATAACAGGGCAGTTGCAACATTCATCAATATGTAGTAAAATCATTCTTTGACATAATTTTGCAAAGACTTTCTTGTGTACAGATAGGGTTTTCATTCATTAATGTGACTGTATATATACATATATAGGCCCTGTTTTAAGTAACAATCATGTTTGGGGTTAATTACTACAATTAATTTGAACCACAAATTATTTTAGCTTACTAAACTCTGTGTGTGTTAAAGGTATTCTATATTAATTCATAACATTCCATTAATAATGTTATAATTAATGCTATAACAAGACTTTTTATTAATATTGTGATTAATAATGTTGCAACCGTCCCCACTCTCCCCGAATTGACTGACTGATAAAAACGGAAAGGTTCGCAGAGAAATTAATCGGGAAATGACTAATCTGAGTTTAATGACTCGTTTCCGATTAAGATCTCTTCGAATAATTTGCGCGTCGGGATCCACTGGATCCTGGAGTAAAGGACCCGCCAGGTTTACATGAGAAAAGTGTGAGTAACTCCGGGTTAGGTTTAAGTTAACCTCCCAGCGAGCAGGTTAGCTTCAGAGCGTAAGTTGCTATAGTAACTGACACAGGCTCTCTTTAATCTCGGTTTCTGGAACGGAAAACCCCGAGTTTTCCTTAATTCTGAGTTAACTTATGCCAAGTTCACACTACACGACTTTCCAAGTCGTCAGGTCGCTGTACAGTTCACACTGTACGACTGAATCTCCTGCACTCGGGAGTCTTTCAGTCGGTGTATATTTCACACTACACGACTGATCGGCGATAGGGGGTTTCACACTACACGATCCATCACCAACTGGAATCGCAGGCGAGCTTCTCTGGTCTCCCTTTTTTTCTTTCTTTCTTTTTTTTTTTTTTTTTTACAAAAACACACGTGAGAAGTGACGAAAAGTTTAATGATACCACGTCCAAAAAATGAACGTCAACAAGTAGCGAGAGATCAAAGGGTTTGTGTGCTGATGTGCAGCGTCCCAGCTAACAATTTTTGGTTCCCAGAACGTTCCGGGAACGTTAGTTTTTGGTTCCCAGAATGTTCTGGGAACGGATCATTTTGGTTGCCCTTTGGTTCCCCAGGAAAGTTTTCTTTACGGAAATAGAACGTTCCCGTTTGGTTGTGCATTATAGTTGTGGGAACGTTTCCCTAACGTTCCCGTAACCTTAAAATTATTGAAACCTTAAGGGAACCTTGTACTAACCTTTAAATTATTTAGACAACCTTGCAATAACACTCCGGTAACACCGGCAGCCCGTGTCGGCTCTGACTCTTTTTGAATGACTGCCCAGAATCGGGCCAAATACACTGGCCCAAATCCACTGGATGCCAGATCTCCGCCGACTCTCCCATAACTGGGCCGGAATAGCCCCCGAAACACTACGATACCATTTATTTACCGTTTTCTTCTCCTTTCACATCCTCATAGATAAAATAGTAGATTTATGCTACAGATTAACTACAGATGCTACAGATTAACTACAGATTGTGCAGTAGAAAGTATTTTATTAAGATAATTGCAGCAAGTAGTATAATAATAATAATCAGAATATTATAAATAAGACCAATTACAAAAGTGAACCAAAATGACAGCTATATGAATACTATACATAGAAAATAACATATAATTGCATATAAGAATAATAATTATAAATGTAAATTATATATATATATATATATATATATATATATATATATATATATATATATATATATATATATACACAATATAAAGAAGTACTGTTTGTTTGTTTATTAGGATTTTAACCTCATGTTTTACACTTTGGTTACATTCATGACAGGAACGGTAGTTACTCATAACACAAGATTCATCAGTTCTCAAGGTTATATCAAACACATGAACAATTTAGTGTCTCCAATTCACCTCACTTGCATGTCTTTGGACTGTGGGAGGAAACCGGAGCACCCGGATGAAACCTACGCGGACATGGGGAGAACATGCAAACAACACAGAAATGACCCAGACCGCCCCACCTGGGGATCAAACCCAGAACCTTCTTGCTGGATCTTGTGACCTTGGCTGATGATCTACACCGGCTGTTAGATGCTGCAGAGTAGTGTTCATAGTTTTTACTCATGTATGAGAGGTGAATAAGCAAATGTGGCTCAGTGATGGTAGTGGACACTTGAATATCTACAAAAAATACAAGGGACAATCTTTGGGTTATAAAATTATATACGATCAGCCATAACATTAAAACCACCTCTTTGTATACTCTTTTTCTATCAGCTCCACTAACCATATACTGTAGTTTACTAACCATTTACTGACTTTCCCTATGGGATTAATAAAGTTATCTATCTATAGGTGCACTTTGTAGCTCTACAGTTCCACTGTCGTCCATCAGTTACTCTGCATACTTTGTTAGCCCCCTTTTACCTTATTCTTCAATAGTCAGGACCTCCACATGACCACCTCAGAGCAGGTATTATTTAGGTGGTGGATCATTCTCAGCACTTCAGTGACACTGACGTGGTTGGTGGTGTGTTACTGTGTGTTGTGCTTATATGACTGGATCAGACACAGCATCGCTGCTGGAGTTTTCAAATACCGTGTCCACTCACTATCCACTCTTAAATTATACACACCTGCTTTGTTGGTCCACCTTGTGGATGTAGTCAGAGATGGTAGGTCGTCTGTTATTGTATTACTATTATTGTTGTTGTTGTTCTTGTTGCTTATTGTAGCTTTTAAGTTTACGTTATCCACAGTATTCAATGAACTTTAATTATTTAGCAGCTGTTGTCTAATGCTAGAAACTGTTAGCCTTTTAGCTAACGTTACCTGAAGTGTTTCAGTTCAGACTACCAGTTAACCTGAAACTCACTAGATAACATTACCATAAACAGTTTCCATTTCCAGAGATTAAATGTTTATTTACCTCACACGAACGAACGAGTCCTCTTCTTCAACGGCTCGCGTCGCACTGTTGCTATGGTGACGCTCGTTCTGCCGCCGCTGAATCAGAGACTGGACGCTGGGCCACAGCCGGACAACCAGCGTCGGCGCGCACGCGTTTCTACGAGCACCAGCCAAACCCAGCTGTGGTAACAACTGGGCCGGATCTGGCTACATTGATTCTGGCCGATTCTGACACTCGGCCGACTGTGCCGATAGAAAAGTGGGAACTGGGCCAGATGATTGTGCTAGCTGGGTTAACTTAGAAACCTTCCGGGAACGTTACTGGAACGATACTTTATACACATAAGAAATAAAACCTTATACAAGCTTTACCTAACGTCCTCTGTTAGTTCTCATAAAACCATGAGAGAACGTTAGGTTTCATAGTTTTATAGTTGGTACTTGTAAGTAAAGGTTGATTTACATGGACCGTCTCAAGCAAAAGGCTGTTTTTTTGGTAAGTTCCTACCAAAAAACTTTAAAGATCATAAGAAAACCTTCCGGGAACGTTACTGGAACGTTACTTTAAACACATAAGAAAGAAAATCTTAAGGCAACTTTTAGATAACGTTCTCTGTTAGTTTTCATAAAAACATGAGAGAACGTTAGGTTTCATATTTCCCGGAACGTTTCGGGAACAGCGCTAATTTTTTTAACGAAAATAGAACGTTCCCATAACGTTATGGGATGGTTCCCTAAAAATAACCATAGGGGAACCAAAATCTAATGTTACGGGAACGTTCTGTGTTAGCTGGGGTAATATCAAGGAGGAAAAATAAACGAATCTGAGTGGATTTGGCTGTAGTAAGTTTTGCAATGCAGCGTGGGTATTATGTTTTGTAGAGGACGATCAAATCAGAAATACTGTAAAACGTGTGTCGGTGTATCCTGATATAAACTATATTAATTAAGCCCCTGTCCCCTGTCCTCTCCTGCATTTCCCCTCACGCTGTATCCTGTGTTCTCATTGGCTGTTCGACATTGTCACTCATTCCCAGTTACCCGTCTGAGATCAGATATCTGGCGTGCTAGAAAACTCAGTCCAGTCGCCGAGCGCTCGGCGAGCCGGTCGGGTCGAGTTGTTGGATAGTTCACACTTAGCGACTGAGAGCCGAGTTTTGATCGCCGAGCAAACGCTGAGTGGCTCCCGACCCGGAAAATCAATCGCCGACCAGTCGCCGAGCGAAAATCAGGGCAAAAATCGTGTAGTGTGAACTAGGCATTACCCGGTTTAATCACTTAACCCGCTTTCTGGAATACCCCCCCAGGTATGCTCAGACTGTATACTGTAACTGTACTGTAAGTCGCTTTGGATAAAGGCGTCTGCTAAATGCTGAAAATGTAAATGTATGTGTAGGAGCAGGGGGGGGGGTGGTTGTCAGAGGTTGTCAGTGGTTGTCAGAGGTCGTTCTGTCGATGTCCCTTTTCGGGGGGTGGGGTGGGGGGTTTGCAGGTGTGCGGTCCCTCCCAGTGTCCCGTCAGCATAAACACAATTTGCCTCAATTGGGCCCCTTGAACAGCAGTGGTCATTGTCTCTTCACTTTACACTAAATTCTTTAATATTAAATAAATTGTTTTAGCTATGCCTTTCTAAACAAAACAAAAAAAAACCCAGACAAATTAAATAAAGAAAAACAAATGGGCCCCTTGAACAGTGGTGGTTATTCTGTCCCTCTGTGTGTGTTTGTGTTTATGAGTGATGTGTGTTGTGTTTGTGGCAGATTTTGATGCCTTGATGACCGTTGTCATCATATTGGGGGCTCCCATTTAAAGCACTGTGGTTCAATGTCAGCCATTTTCACGGTCATGATGGATGACAGAGTTCCATCCAGAGCCAACACGTTCCTGGTTTTGGTTTTATTAAGCCAAACCATGGAGAAAACCCTCTCTGCATCTGCATTTGAGTGTGGCAGAACTAATACCAGTTTGGCAGTTGTAGACAGCCTCGGAAATCTGCTCATACCAGTCACCTTTGAAAAAAAGGAACCAAAGAAGCCTAATTACACTCCTACATATTTTTATTTTTATTTTATATTTTGCAGTTATTAAGTTGCTCATTTCATTGGGTGTGTGCTAAGTATAGGTCTTATACAAAGAGTAGGAAAACTATATTAACTAATGAAAGATTAAAATAAATGAAGATATTAGCTGATGATCCTGACGGTTCTCTTCCACCTCCAGCTCGTCTACAACTATGTGCACAGACCTCACTCAGCAACAAGAAATTCTATTTTCTGATTGGCTGAGAAATTCTATTTTCTGATTGACCGATAGGTCGCTAATTCAGGACAGCTGTATGAGCTCAGAATAGTCTGCCTTTGACTTGTTTGTAGGATAGGCTATAGTCATTTCTGTGAGGCAAAGTTAATCATTTCTCAGCGTAAGAAATGCCATGTGTGGCGTGTGAGATAGTTGAAATGCGTGTGTCTCACGCTCAATGCGTGAGACTTGAGAGCCCTGTGTAGGAGTGTGTTTGTGTGTGTTAGTGGTGTGTCGGGGTGTGTTACTTTTTTCTTACTTACTGTTTACACACACTCTTCTGTAATTGTTTGGGTCAGATGTATCATCTGATTTAAATCTCTCTCACTCACCCTCCCTCCGCTTTCTGCTAACTCAAACCGCCCACAGTGACGTAATGAGACACACCCTGGTCACCTTGCTCGAGCCAGTACTGTTTTTATCCGGACCATTTACACTTCTCAGAAATCGCGTTTTTTCGTTAACCAGGAAGTTTTGAGTAGTTAGTACAACGATTTGAGTATTTGAAAATAACTGAACATGGCAATAGCAGCATTACTTTATCATTTATTTGTGTTTTTCGTCAGTTTTTCACTCGCTACCGCGGATTCAGGTAAGATTTCTACATTAACATGTTGCTAGTTTTTAACTGATTAACATAAAAATAAACCTGTTGGTTAATGAAGTTTACCTTTTAGTCGAACTATAAATGTTCATTATTATTTTGATTTAACTTAGATTCCCCAGGTTTACAACCACTATTTTTCTTTTAGAAGCCGTTCCCAAAGGACGCGGTTTTATCGGTGTTCAGGATCCCACTTCCAACAACATCTATATTGACGAAGTTACAGCAAGCACATTAAAAAGTGGCTTGACCACCATTTTCCTTCCTATTATCTACATTTTTGTGTTTTGTGTGGCGTTGCCCAGCAATGCTATGGCAATTTGGGTGTTTCTCTTCAGGTCAAAGAAGATACACCCAGCGGCCATTTACATGGCAAACCTTGCACTCTCTGACCTCCTGTTTGTCGTGTGGATGCCCCTGAAGATCACCTACCATTTTAGTGGCAACAACTGGACATTTGGTGAGGGCATGTGTAAAGTGCTGGTTGGTTTCTTCTATGGCAACATGTACAGTTCTATCTTGTTCATTGCATGTCTCAGTGTGCAGCGGTACTGGGTGGTGGCTAATCCACTTACTAACCAGAGGATGAACAACAGTCTGGCCATTGTTGTGTCCCTAAGCATTTGGGCTTTTATTTTTATTAGTACTATACCATTGTTCCTGTACCAGCAGACAGCCAGGCTTTCTGATCTAAACATCACCACTTGCCATGATGTCAACATCATCACACTGGAACACTTTAAAACACAAAATACATTTTTGGATGTGGAAAAGCCCTACTACTATTTTATGGTTATGGCTGGGTTGGCTTTCTGCACACCATGTGTGGTCATCATCACCGCTTATACCCTGATGCTGCGTCAACTGGGAAATTCCAATGTGGATGGCAGCAGCGCTGGCAAGAGTCGTCAGCGAGCCATAGTTCTTATTATAACAGTTCTTATTACATTCTTGGTTTGTTTTATTCCCAGCAACATGATGCTTGTGGTTCATTATGTCCTACTGGGAAAAGGAATTACCAACAATGGATATGGCTTTTACATCACCACCTTGTGTCTGAGCAGCCTCAACAGCTGTCTGGACCCTTTTGTATATTATTATGTGTCAGAGGATTTTCGCTTTCATGTGAAAAACACGCTACTGTGCCGAAGTAGCCGGACAGTGGAAAGAATGAGAGTGTCCTTTAGCTCATTAAAGTACTCCAAGAAAAGCAGTACATACACAGACACAAGCACATGCTGAGAGCACAAATGGACTGTCTAAAGGAAGTTTGTAACTTTGTTACATGTTAAATAATTAAAGGACTGTACAAAAAATGTTTTACTGTGATGAATCAAAATATATGACATGACTATATGACTTCTTGTTACTATATGTATGTTGTCTACATGACTGTTTTAATAATCATACTTCTATGAAAACTGTGTATTCCAGTACCTTCACCGCTGAGCTACCACTCATTTCATTAACTCGTTTTATTCATTTTCATTAACCGCTTTATCCTGTTGGTCTGGTTCCATGGGGACAACACTGGGTGCAGGGCAGGAAAACCCTGGTCTTATGACCACAAACACTCCCTCCCCCAACCCCAACTGAACCCAGACCCTTAGCAATGGTGGGCTAGCGTAATACAACACTGAGCCACCCGAGCTCCTATAACTGTTATTTACTGTCTAATGAGGAACAATGGAATCAAGTCACTTTTTTATTTTAAAAGTATCAGCTCCAACAGGACAACAAAGATAAATAGGGTTAAGTATTGCAACTATTTTTTACAGTTTCTATTGTGCTACAATAAATCTGTTTTTAATTAAGGTTTGTTCTGAAATATTAAACAGATTGATTGTGCTTTTCTTCTTTTTTGTAATCCTGATGAATGTGTCCAAACCAGTCTAGCCAGTTTGACTAGAAGTATGCATCTCTTTGTGAGTGTGTGTTTCTAATATAATTCACACTGTGTGAGTTGTGTGCTTTTGTTGTGTGTATTTTCTTAATGCCTGGAACATTCCACTGCAAACATGTTTCCACATGTTTGTCTACACCATGCTGCAATGTACCAGATCAGTAATGCATTCTAATGTCTATATTTTGTAACAAACACTATTCCCAGAGTGTTGGACAGTAGTTGAAATGTAAATAAAACAAGTATTGTCCTGTATTTATTTTTTTGTAGTTGTAAAAGTGGATTTTTTTCATTCTTGCTTGCACTTTAACCACTCATTGTTCTATACTGTGCATTAAAATGCAGAATGTGCTTTGTTATTGTTATGATAAAACAAGCAGGGACTTGCTTGACAGCATATGTTGCTACAAAAATGCATGTGTACCCCTTAGCATTGGTAAAATTTGGGATGGTCATTTTCCTTGGCACAGAAAATGCGACATCCATGGTTTCCAAAAATGGTTTAAAAGGTGGTCTCGTGAGACCACAGCACACATTTCCAATAAAACATTTATCTAAGGAGAGCATGAGATAAGAGAGGTCAGATGCATTAAAAAAAACTGTTTATATTTGGTTTTCGCTTTGTGTCTTGCATTTGTAGACACAGTGAAAAAAAGTGTGTTTACTGACTTTACTGGGTGTATTTATAAAGCTGTATTTATAATTGTTACAAAGGAATGCTGATTATTAATGCAGTGCTGTTTTGTTAGCTATAAAAGTTGACAAGTTAATACATTAAATACAAATACTGTTTTCAGTTAAATAAAAGTTGTGTTTACCTATTGTCCCAACTTTTTTGTAACACACTCATTTTTTCCCTGCTCTGTGTTTTTTTTTTTTAATAAATGAAAGTGGCCTCCACCTTGTGAATGAAGTAAACGTGCTGGGTTGTAGTACTTAGTAAGTTTACTCAAATACTGTGGAGCCAGACCATGAACTGCTTTATAGGTTGGTAAGACTATTTTCTAGTAATTGTGAAACTTAACTGGCAGTCAGTGAAAAGATAATAGAATATGACTATGATTAGACTTACAGACTCAGACAAACTTTATTGTCATTCATTATACACAAGTGTACGCAGAATGAAATTTCGTTGCAATTAAACTAAAAAAGTATATGATATTACGGTGGCCGAGAAGTGCAAAACAAATTTACATTTCAGAAAACAAAATTACAAAAAAACAAAAACAAATTTACAATGAAAGCAAAAACAAATTTACAAGTGTTTGGGTACCCAGTGTTTGTAAATTTGTTTTGGCATATGTAAAAGTGTTTCAGCACTTGTAAATTTGTTTTCGGCATATGTAATTTTGTTTTCTAAAATGTTAATTTGTTTTGCACTTCTTGGCCGCACATTTCTGAAGGAAAAGGTAGGGACAATAACACCGGAAGTGCGTGTTGATTACCTGCTGTCGATCAAACTGTTTGTCAGCGGTAAAGTGAACGGAGTTTGTGATGGTGACGATAAACAAGGTTTTGTCTAGTTTGTGGAAATTATTTTATCCAGTTGACCCGCTATTGTTTTTCTTGTGGAAAGTTATTAGATTGTGCAGATGTTTAGACGTGGCGTGTGCATCTCTATCTACTGTCCGCTCTTCTAAACATCTAAGGAATTCCCACAACGAACGTCGCGAGATACTTTGCCGTGAGCAGTTGAAAACCTCCACTCTCACTCTACCTGTCTACCATACATTTGAAGTAGTGGCCATACAGTTGTATGGACCAAAACCTACTGTTCTGGCTACTATTTATCGTTCTCCCAAGCCCAATAAGGATTTTATAAATGACTTTTCAGCATTTCTCACATTCCTCTGTTCACATTTCCCTAACATCATTGTGCTTGGTGATTTTAACATACATATGGACAATGTTAATCACATCACTACTAAGGATTTTATATCTTGCTTGGACAGTTTTGGATTACAACAACATATCAACTTCCCAACACACTCTAAAGGACATACCTTGGATTTAGTCTGCTGTTCTGGTGTAACTCCCCACAACTGTACTGCCACTGATCTCCCTGTCTCTGATCACTTGTTAATTTCATTCAATATCAATATGACTTTATCTAAAAGTAGACCACCACGTGACATTACATATCGTAATATTAAAAATATTAATCTAACTTCTCTTTTATCAGGTATTGACAGTCTTCCTAACCTTAGTCTTTCACCTTTCTGGTGATGGAAACACACGGGCCCTGTTTTCTCTGGTCACTAACGCTCTTCGCCCACCTGACTCTTTACCTTCACACTTCTATTCTGTCGATCATTGCAACTTGTTAATGTCATTTTTCAATTTTAAAATAGATCTGATACCCCAGCAATTGCTTCCTGTTACTTCTTGTACCGTATTTTCCCTAGTTTCAGTCCCTCTTATTCATCCATTTACTACTTTTCACCTTCCCACTATCTCTGATATATCTAATCTCATCCAGAAATCAAAATCTTCCACTTCTCAACTTGATCCTCTCCCAACACCCCTGGTCAAAGCAAGTTTACCCGCTATATTGCCTCTGATAACTGTTATTATTCACTCCTCCCTCACCTCTGGATCTGTCCCTTTGTCATTAAAGTCTGCTGCAGTCACCCCTATTTTAAAGAAACCCGGTCTAGATCCTAACAACTTCAATAACCTTCGTCCCATCTCTAATCTGCCTTTTCTTTTAAAAATCCTTGAGAAGACAGTTGCTTCTCACCTCTCCAATAATCACCTTTACGAGCAGTTTCAATCTGGTTTTCGTCCCTATCAAAGTACAGAAACAGCTCTCCTCAAAATAACAAATGACCTCTTGACTGCAGCAGACTCAGGTTTTTTATCCATACTCATTCTCCTTGATCTGAGTGCAGCATTTGATACCATCTCCCATTCTATTCTCCTCCATAGACTATCAGCCATTGGTTTTTCCAACATATCTCTGGACTGGTTCACCTCATATCTCTCTGACCGCACTCACTTTATTCAATTAAAGACATTTACATCCCAACCATCTCCCCTCACTTCTGGTGTTCCTCAAGGTTCGGTTCTCGGTCCTATTCTTTTCATCATCTACCTTCTTCCTTCCTTCCTAGGTCATATTTTCCATAAGTATAATATCCAGTTTCATTGTTATGCAGACGACACTCAGCTCTACCTTTCTAGCAAACCCACTTCTACCCTCCCTCCCTCTTCCCTCTGCAATTGCTTACAGGAAGTCAAGTCTTGGTTTTCCTCTAATTTTCTCAAACTCAATAGTGATAAAACAGAGGTTCTTCTCATTGGTTCTAAATCTGTCCTTGCAAAAGTAGACAGTTTCTCTATTCCCATTGACAACACTCTTGTTTCCCCCTCCCTTCAGGTAAAGAGTCTGGGTGTCGTCCTTGATAGCACTTTGTCTTTCCAAACTCACATAAATAACATCACTCGGTCTGCATACTTTTATATTCGTCATATTAACCGTCTCCGTCCCTCCCTCACTCCTGACAATAACTGCCATTCTGGTCCACTCCCTGGTCACATCCCATTTGGACTATTGCAATTCTCTTCTGTTTGGTCTCCCCCTCAAGTCCCTCTATAAGCTACAACTAGTTCAGAATGCTGCTGCCCGTATCATTTCTAGAACCCCATCCATTCATCACATCACCCCCGTTCTTCAACAGCTCCACTGGCTCCCTGTTAAATTTCGCATTGACTATAAACTTATACTGCTCACTTTTAAGGCTATCCATCACCTTGCTCCTCCATATCTCACCAAGCTCCTTCACATAAATAGACCCAGCCGGACCCTTAGATCTTCCTTATCCATTAGTCTTACTGTCCCTCCATCCCGTTTGACTACCATGGGGTCTAGAGCTTTTAGCCATTCGGCCCCCCCGTCTCTGGAACTCCCTCCCACCAGACATTCGTAATATTGACTTTAGCCTGTCTTTAGCCTGTTCTCTTGACTATATATATATTTTTAAAATTCTTTCCCTGTTTTTATTGCTGTTTTATGCTGTTTGTATGTTTATTCTTTTATGTACGGTGACCTTGAGAGTTCTGAAAGGCACCTATAAATAAAATTTTAAAAATTATTTATTTATTATTATTCCTGCACAGTTTGGTAATTATCTTGCTCAAACACACCTGAATCAACTCTGTACATAGTTATGGGGTTTCATATCATAATTTTTGCAGGAACTTACTAAACTGTGCTGTAGATATACAGTATGTATACTATAGAACTAAAATGTACTGTAAATATACTGTAGAACTGCAATGTACGGTGTTCTACAATGACATTAAACAATAAAGCAATAGAACACGAGAGGGATTGTGTTATCGTGAAATAACAGCAAGGCTGTGATATCGTACTTTATTCAAGTGTATAAAATAAAATAAATAAAGTAAGAAACAAATAAATTGAGCAATGAATGCTGCGTCTAATATGTTTTAATGTTCCTTCCGCTAAAATTTAGTTCCTCAACAAGCATCATCATCATATGATTTATAGTTTCTATACACTAATAGTGACCTAGAGTCTCCTATAGCTGTCAAAGTTGTGGCTTATTAAGTGTTCAGCGGAGTGATAGTGTTTGTGAAAAAATGTTAAAACGCTTCTCAACCAATTAACTTGTGTAGCAAGACCTGTTGTATAAAACTAAATATACTGTAAGCTTTTGTAAGGCATTGGAACTGAAATTAGCGAATGAATAATTGAAACAATTTGTCAAGTCAACTTTATTTATATAGCACTTTTTACAATAGACATTGTCTCAAAGCAACTTTACAAAATCCAGGACCAACAGATACAAAAACCCCTTTTTGTGTACTTACTGTCCTCAAGTCTTCCACAAAGATAATTTCTTTCTTCTATTAAGGATGTCACCTTTTCCTCCAGACTAATTATCTTTGCCTTTTGCAGTTCTGTTGTCTGTTTTGCATTTTGAAGTGCAAGGTGGGCTGTAGGAGCGCCTTGTCAAATCAGAAAATAATGTAAACAATTTCAGGCTGCCATATGGAATGAAATGCAATGTTTTTTCAGTAATAATCTCAATCCTAGGATATGTTATTACCAGCACAAGAAATCAGGCTAAATGATAAACAATAATTTTAAAAGAAGAAGATGGGTTTTCTAGCAAATCAATAGCTAGATTATGGTAACTTTTTCTGTCAATAAAAATTCCACTAGTAAAATTCTTGTATTTAATTTGCAATATTCATATCACCGTCTTCTACATGATCATCTGGAGAAAGTTTGCACCTACCAGCTTCATCATTCTTCTGTTGATGCCCCCTACCTAATACAGGATACATAACATAAAACACACACAACAACAAATAAACAACCCCAAGTAACAACGATGTGCATTTTTTTATTCCAAATATGTAACAACGATGTGCATTTTTTTATTCCAAATATGTTGATTGTATTACAACATGTTTTTCTTATGTCCTTATTGTTACGTGGGGGGAGAAAACAGGACCCAGGATGCAGAGATTAAATAAAAAATGTTTTATTAATAAAAAGTAAACAAATAATAACCAGGGATATAACATTAAACATAGGAAAAACTAACCGAGTCGCGAACCCCATCGCAGCATGCGAGGCCATCGCAACCGGTGCTGCAGGGATGGAGCTTCTCCATGGAGAAAATCGGTGGCTCTGGCACCAGCCGTACCTTGCTGTCACCGGGCAGACGCACACCTATAGGAAACAGGAGAAATGCCCGAACTCGCCTCGGCGTAGTCCGGAGAAACCGGTTGCTCTGGCACCAGCCGCACCTTGCTGTCACCGGGCAGACGCACACCTATAGGAAACAGAAGAAAAGCCCGAACTCGCCTCGGCGTAGTCCGGGGGAAATCGCCGTACCTTGCTGTCACCGGGCAGACGCACACCTATAGGAAACAGGAGAAATGCCCGAACTCGCCTCGGCGTAGTCCGGAGAAACCGGTGGCTCTGGCACCAGCCGCACCTTGCTGTCACCGGGCAGAAGCACACCTATTTAACACAAGAAAGCCCCCGAAATCGCCGTAGTGCAGTTCGGGGGAACAGAAGGCTTTGTCGTCAGCCGCAGCTGGAAAGAAGCCAGTCTGTTTAGCGCAAAGAACACGCCGAACTCGCCGTCGCGATGTTCGGGGAAACGGGTGGCTATATCGTCAGTCGCAGCTGGAAAGAAGCCAACCCGTTTAGCGCAAAGAACACACCGAACTCGCCGTCGCGATGTTCGGGGAAACGGGTGGCTATATCGTCAGCCACAGCTGGAAAGAAGCCAACCCGTTTAGTGCAAGGAACACGCCGAACTCGCCGTCGCGACGTTCGGGGAATCAGATGGCTCCGTCACCGATCGCGCCTCAGCACGACCGGGACTGAGCACACCTGTTTAGCACAAGGGACACACCGAAATCGCCGTCGCTGCTGTGAGAGGATTTGTAGTGAAACCGGCTTGGTGAGTTTGTGTTAAACTGCTTTGTTAGAGCCATTATTCTGAATTAGCAGATATATGGATCAAGACGAGATGGAAGGAAGTAGCGAATCAGGAAGTGAAGCGGGAGGATTAGTAAATGATGGGCGTTATGAAGAGTGGGATTATGTACGAAAGAAAAAGAAAAGGAAAAAGGGAAAATCTGATAGTGAGGATTATGAATTGGAATCAGTGGGAAGGAATAGCTTTAGAGATGAATATAAGGTATTTATTAAAATGCTAGAAGGAGGCTCTTTTGAGGGGTGGAACCCAATACTACTAACTAGGCTCTTAAATAAGAAAATTGGAGAGATAAAAAGTGCTAAGACACTGAGAAATGGATCATTATTAGTCATTTGTAAAGATAAAGAACAGCAAGAAAAAGCAGTTAAAATAAATACAATAAATGGAAAGAAGGTACAATGCTCTATGACAAATAGTAATAAGAGAGTTAGAGGAGTTATCACAGGAATCCCAGTGATGGTAGAAGCTGATAGTTTGAAAGAAGCTATTAAAAATACTAAAGTGAAAGAGGTTAGAAGATTAAAGACAAAAAGAAATGGAGAAATATGTGATAGTCTTTCTATTGTATTAACATTTGATGAGGTAAAACTACCAGACAAGATATACAGTGTATCACAAAAGTGAGTACACCCCTCACATTTCTGCAGATATTGAAGTATATCTTTTCATGGGACAACACTGACAAAATGACACTTTGACACAATGAAAAGTAGTCTGTGTGCAGCTTATATAACAGTGTAAATTTATTCTTCCCTCAAAATAACTCAATATACAGCCATTAATGTCTAAACCACCGGCAACAAAAGTGAGTACACCCCTTAGTGAAAGTTCCTAAAGTGTCAATATTTTGTGTGGCCACCATTATTTCCCAGAACTGCCTTAACTCTCCTGGGCATGGAGTTTACCAGAGCTTCACAGGTTGCCACTGGAATGCTTTTCCACTCCTCCATGACGACATCACGGAGCTGGCGGATATTCGAGACTTTGCGCTCCTCCACCTTCCGCTTGAGGATGCCCCAAAGATGTTGTATTGGGTTTAGGTCTGGAGACATGCTTGGCCAGTCCATCACCTTTACCCTCAGCCTCTTCAATAAAGCAGTGGTCGTCTTAGAGGTGTGTTTGGGGTCATTATCATGCTGGAACACTGCCCTGCGACCCAGTTTCCGGAGGGAGGGGATCATGCTCTGCTTCAGTATTTCACAGTACATATTGGAGTTCATGTGTCCCTCAATGAAATGTAACTCCCCAACACCTGCTACACTCATGCAGCCCCAGACCATGGCATTCCCACCACCATGCTTGACTGTAGGCATGACACACTTATCTTTGTACTCCTCACCTGATTGCCGCCACACATGCTTGAGACCATCTGAACCAAACAAATTAATCTTGGTCTCATCAGACCATAGGACATGGTTCCAGTAATCCATGTCCTTTGTTGACATGTCTTCAGCAAACTGTTTGCGGGCTTTCTTGTGTAGAGACTTCAGAAGAGGCTTCCTTCTGTGGTGACAGCCATGCAGACCAATTTGATGTAGTGTGCGGCATATGGTCTGAGCACTGACAGGCTGACCCCCCACCTTTTCAATCTCTGCAGCAATGCTGACAGCACTCCTGCGCCTATCTTTCAAAGACAGCAGTTGGATGTGACGCTGAGCACGTGCACTCAGCTTCTTTGGATGACCAACGCGAGGTCTGTTCTGAGTGGAACCTGCTCTTTTAAAACGCTGGATGATCTTGGCCACTGTGCTGCAGCTCAGTTTCAGGGTGTTGGCAATCTTCTTGTAGCCTTGGCCATCTTCATGTAGCGCAACAATTCGTCTTTTAAGATCCTCAGAGAGTTCTTTGCCATGAGGTGCCATGTTGGAACTTTCAGTGACCAGTATGAGAGAGTGTGAGAGCTGTACTACTAAATTGAACACACCTGCTTCCTATGCACACCTGAGACCTAGTAACACTAACAAATCACATGACATTTTGAAGGGAAAATGACAAGCAGTGCTCAATTTGGACATTTAGGGGTGTAGTCTCTTAGGGGTGTACTCACTTTTGTTGCCGGTGGTTTAGACATTAATGGCTGTATATTGAGTTATTTTGAGGGAAGAATAAATTTACACTGTTATATAAGCTGCACACAGACTACTTTTCATTGTGTCAAAGTGTCATTTTGTCAGTGTTGTCCCATGAAAAGATATACTTAAATATCTGCAGAAATGTGAGGGGTGTACTCACTTTTGTGATACACTGTATATAGGATATACAGTGCCTTGCAAAAGTATTCAGCCCCCTTGAACTTTTCAACCTTTTGCCACATTTCAGGCTTCAAACATAACGATATGAAATTGTAATTTTTTGTGAAGAATCAACAACAAGTGGGACACAATCGTGAAGTGGAACGAAATGTATTGGATATTTTAAACTTTTTTTAGAAATAAAAAACTGAAAAGTGGGGCGTGCAATATTATTCAGCCCCCTTGCGTTAATACTTTGTAGCGCCACCTTTTGCTGCGATTACAGCTGCAAGTCGCTTGGGGTATGTCTCTATCAGTTTTGCACATCGAGAGACAGACATTTTTGCCCATTCTTCCTTGCAAAACAGCTCGAGCTCAGTGAGGTTGGATGGAGAGCGTTTGTGAACAGCAGTTTTCAGCTCTTTCCACAGATTCTCGATGGGATTCAGGTCTGGACTTTGACTTGGCCATTCTAACACCTGGATACGTTTATTTGTGAACCATTCCATTGTAGATTTTGCTTTATGTTTTGGATCATTGTCTTGTTGGAAGATAAATCTCCGTCCCAGTCTCAGGTCTTTTGCAGACTGCAACAGGTTTTCTTCCAGAATGGTCCTGTATTTGGCTCCATCCATCTTCCCATCAATTTTAACCATCTTCCCTGTCCCTGCTGAAGAAAAGCAGGCCCAAACCATGATGCTGCCACCACCATGTTTGACAGTGGGGATGGTGTGTTCAGGGTGATGAGCTGTGTTGCTTTTACGCCAAACATAACGTTTTGCATTGTGGCCAAAAAGTTCGATTTTGGTTTCATCTGACCAGAGCACCTTCTTCCACATGTTTGGTGTGTCTCCCAGGTGACTTTTTATAGATATCTTTGAGAAATGGCTTTCTTCTTGCCACTCTTCCATAAAGGCCAGATTTGTGCAGTGTACGACTGATTGTGTCCTATGGACAGAGTCTCCCACCTCAGCTGTAGATCTCTGCAGTTCATTCAGAGTGATCATGGGCCTCTTGGCTGCATCTCTGATCAGTCTTCTCCTTGTTTGAGCTGAAAGTTTAGAGGGACGGCCGGGTCTTGGTAGATTTGCAGTGGTCTGATACTCCTTCCATTTCAATATGATCGCTTGCACAGTGCTCCTTGAGATGTTTAAAGCTTGGGAAATCTTTTTGTATCCAAATCCGGCTTTAAACTTCTCCACAACAGTATCTCGGACCTGCCTGGTGTGTTCCTTGGTCTTCATGATGCTCTCTGCGCTTTAAACAGAACTCTGAGACTGTCACAGAGCAGGTGCATTTATACGGAGACTTGATTACACACAGGTGGATTCTATTTATCACCATCAGTCATTTAGGTCAACATTGGATCATTCAGAGATCCTCACTGAACTTCTGGAGTGAGTTTGCTGCACTGAAAGTAAAGGGGCTGAATAATATTGCACGCCCCACTTTTTAGTTTTTTATTTCTAAAAAAAGTTTAAAATATCCAATAAATTTCGTTCTACTTCACGATTGTGTCCCACTTGTTGTTGATTCTTCACAAAAAATTACAATTTCATATCGTTATGTTTGAAGCCTGAAATGTGGCAAAAGGTTGAAAAGTTCAAGGGGGCTGAATACTTTTGCAAGGCACTGTATGTGTTATGAGGTGAAGCAGTACATCCCACCTCCGCTTCGGTGCTATAAATGTCAAAGATTTGGACATGTAGCGGCTGTATGCAGAGGTAAATTAAGGTGCAGTAAGTGTGGGGAAGAACATGAGTACAAACAATGTAAAGCAGACAATAAACTTAAATGTTGTAATTGTGGAGGAGAACACAGTGCAGCATATCGTGGATGTGAGATCAGTAAAATAGCAGCTGAGGTACAAAAAGTTAAGGTAATGCAAGGCATAAGTTACTCAGAAGCTGTGAAGAAAACCCCAAGGATTATGCCAGTAAAAATGCAAAATGAAATAGGAAACAAAGATAATAATAAATGTGAAGGTTGCAATAAATTAAATGAAGAGACACTGAAAGTCAATAAACAGGATTTTGTACTTTTCATAGCAGATGTCATTAATTGTTCAGCACAGACACAAAGTCGAACCGAAAGGATTAAAATAATAGTGAAGTCAGCTGAAAAGATATAAATTTAGATATAAAAGGGATGATGTTGGCTGTTAGAGACAATTTAAATGAAGATACACCACTACAACAGTCATGCTCTGCACCCAAATAATGGTATTAATTATACTGCAGTGGAATGCAAGAAGTTTAATCGCTAATGGTCAGGAGTTTAAAAAGTACATCGATGATATGCAAGAGAAACCTAATGTAATATGTATTCAGGAAACATGGTTGAAACCAGAGCTAGATTTTATAATAAAGGGATACACTGCAGTTAGGAAAGACAGAGATAATGGTAGAGGAGGAGGAGTAGCAACTTTCATACAAAATAAGATAAGTTATAAAATTTCTCATATAAATACAGACCATGAAGCCATAGTAGTTAAGATATGGACTAACAAAGGTACTGTAGGTATTGCTAATTATTATAATCCATGTGGGAAAATAAATGAGAGTATTTTAGAAGAGGTGGTGGGACCTTTAAATGGTAATATAATATGGTGTGGGGATTTTGTGGCAAAATCATTTGTATCTGTGGCAACAACACAGATACAAATGGATTAGTTATTGAAGAGTTCATTGATAATCATCAGTTAGTGTGCATTAATGATGGAAGAGGGACAAGATACAACAGCATTAATAACACTGAAGCAGCTCTTGACATAACATTCGTATCTAGGGCAATGGCAGGTGTAAGTACATGGAAGGTGATCAAACACACTACAATAGGCAGTGACCATTACCCAGTAGAGACAAGAATAGGCACGGAGGTATATTGTGAAAAAAATAAAAATATTCCTAAATGGAAATGGGAAAATGCAAATTGGGAAGGATTTCAAGTATTAAGTGCAGTAAAATGCATAAAACTCGGAATGAAAGATGAAATAAATATACAGTAGATACATTTAATAAAGAACTAGGAAATGAAATAATAAAGGCAGCTAATGAAACAATACCTAAAAGCAAGGGATTAAAGAGAAATAAAATGGTACCATGGTGGAATGATGAATGTCGTATAGCAATAAAAAATAGAAACAAAGCATTTAAATGGCTTAAAAAATGGCATTCTCAAGTAGCTTTAATTAAATATAAAAGGGCTCAGGCAATTGTGAGAAAAGTAATAAGAACACAAAAACGAATTTATTGGAGGGAATACTGTAATAGTATTGGAAGGACAGTACAGTTATCAGAAGTGTGGAGCATGATTAAAAGAATGAGAGGAATAAGAGGGAATTATGAACTACCAGTGTTAATTGATGGGGTTAAAACTGCAAAGACCAGCTCTGAAAAGGCTGAACTTTTAGCAAGAACATTTAAGAGAATACATAAAACAGAGAATCTTACAGAAGAGGCTAGGTTAAACAGAAGTATAATGTTAAGAAAACACCCAACAGTATTAAGGAAAAAGGATAAGTCAGATGAACTACAAGATTTGCCTTTCAACATGTTTGAGCTTAAAAGAGCAATAAAATCGGCTAAACAAACTACCCCCGGAAAAGATGGAGTATGCTACAAAATGTTAGCAAACATGACTGATAGTACGTTAAGCGTAGTACTAAAACTATTCAACAAGATCTGGGATGCTGGTCAATTACCTACAGAATGGAAACATGCAATAATAGTACCCATACTGAAACCAGGAAAGGATCCATCTGACCCTGCTAGTTATAGACCTATAGCATTAACATCACAGCTAGGAAAAATCATGGAACGAATGGTAACAGAAAGGTTAACCTATACTTTAGAAAGTAAAAATCTCTTATCACCACACCAAAGTGGATTTCGAAGGGGACGAAGTACTATGGACTCTATATTATGCTTAGAATCAGATATTAGGAAAGCACAGAATAACAGGGAAGCACTGATAGCTGTATTTTTCGATATAGAGAAGGCATATGACATGCTCTGGAAAGAAGGGTTACTAATTAAATTAGAATTGATGGGCATTGGTGGCAGGACTTACAACTGGGTTAAAAACTTTTTATTTAATAGAAAAATTCAAGTAAGAGTAGGTACAAAATATTCAAGAGTACACTCAGTGGAGAACGGAACACCACAAGGAAGTGTATGTAGTCCATTATTATTTAATATTATGATCAATGATATTTTTTTACAACTTGGAAATGGTATAGGAAAATCTTTATATGCAGACGATGGAGCAATATGGATTAGAGGTCGCAATATAACATATGTTAAAACAAAAATGCAGGATGCAATAAATGCAGTAGAGAAATGGGCAAACAAATGGGGATTTAAATTATCTGTAGCAAAAACACAAGTGATTTGTTTTTCTAGAAAGCAGAAAAATACACCTATCCTTTTAAAATTGTATGAACAACCTCTTGAACAAGTCAAGGCAGTAAAGTTTCTTGGGATCTGGTTTGATGAAAAATTAATATGGAAGGTTCACCTAGAAAAAGTTAAAAACAAATGCAAAAAGATTGTTAATGTTCTTCGTTGTCTATCTGGTCAAGAATGGGGAGCAAGCAGGATGTCACTACTAAACATTTATTGGGCACTAATGAGATCAGTATTTGATTATGGTAGCATAGCATATATGTCTGCAGCAGAATCAAATTTAAAAATCTTAGATGTGCTGCAAGCTCAAGCATTAAGAATATGCAGTGGGGCCTTTAAATCTTCTCCAGTATCAGCAATACAGGTAGAAATGGGAGAAATGCCTTTAAGGATCAGAAGGGTACAACTAATGTTAACATATTGGGTCAATCTTCAGGGACAAGATAATGCGCATCCTACCAAAAAGATACTACTAGACTGCTGGGAACATAGTGGTTCAAACATTAAAAGTTTTGGGTGGATAGGTAACGCTAAAGCTGAAAGTGTAGGGTTACATGAACTCCAGTACTGCCAAACAGTTCCATTATCTTCAACCCCCCCCCCCCCATGGTTATTTCCTATGCCAGATGTGGATTTAAGTATTCAAAATATATTAGAGAATAAATCAAATGAATGGGTTAAAAAGACATAGTACAGAAATATATAGATAAACATTTTTCGAATTCTGTTCATATATTTACAGATGGCTCAAAAGATCCAGAGAAAGAAAAAGTAGGTTCAGCGGTATTTGTCCCAGCAAGCAATGCTAATATTAAGAAAAGGTTATCAAATCACTTATCAGTATACTCCGCAGAATTAATGGCAATATTACTGGCACTACAGTGGTTACAGGAAAAAGAGTTAAGTAACAATGTCATCATTTCAGATAGCTACTCAGCACTTAGTAGCATTCAGTCAGGCAGATCTCTAAGAACAGATATTTTAAATCAAATTTATACCATTTTACATAAAATAGATATCAAAGGTAGGTCAGTAAGTTTTCTTTTGGTTCCTGCTCATGTTGGAGTAGAGGGGAATGAACAGGTGGATAAAATAGCAAAACAAACTTTAAAACACAAACACATAGATCTACATATTCCACTGAACAAAACAGAGGCAAAGGTCTACATTAAAAAGTATGGCAAAACAGCCTGGCAGGAATATTGGGATAGAAGTGAAACAGGAAGACATTTATACAGAATACAAAAAAAGATAGACTCGGGTAGAAGGACAGGCAGGAGACGGAGGGAGGAAATCATAATAACACGTCTAAGAATAGGGCACTCAGGTCTAAATCACACACTAAAGATAATCAATAAACATAGTACAGGAAATTGCATACACTGTACACAGGAAGAAACTGTAGAACATGTACTGCTACATTGTAAAAAATATGAACAAGAAAGAAATAACCTTTTGCAATCTTTGGAAATGGCTCAACAACACAGTTTAACACTAGCTGGATTATTAGGGAAAACACCAAGTAATATAAATAATTTAATTATCAAGTTTTTAAAAGAAATATAAATATATAATAGAATCTAGTTAAAAAAAAAAAAAAAAATTTATATCTCGTATTACACAGTCCAGTTGGTATGCCAATCGCCATTGAATAAGAAGAAGAAGAAGGATCTGTAATTCCTGTTTACGCCGGGAACCAAGGTAGGTCAACGCCGCAGGAAACCTTACACTTATACAGAGCTTTGATGCATCATCATTTTTCTCAGGTGCACGCTTGAATTCAATGGCTCTGGTTATGTGACCAATTATAGCACTCCTATACAAACGTTCGTTCTCTATAGTTTATTTGAAAACAATATCTACACTTTTAGAGCTTTAACTCAAAATTACATTTTAGGTTAAAAATACAGAAGCTGCCAGCACCTTCATAAGTTGCCATCGTAGTATTCATCCCTGAAGATGTGGAAGGACCACATGAATTACACTATGAATTACAATAATATAATTGTTAAGTAATTCAATACTTATGTGATTCTGTACATTATTTGCATGCATGTTTGTTTTAACTGTGTTAACTGACCTTAGTGAGGGTAACCACGTTATGATTAACCTAAGAGCCTGACTTTAGGCCTTAATTAACCAACCTGATTTTAAATCTTCTCTCCGGTAACGTTTGGAGGTGGGGATCTCTGTGGTGAGGATTAAGACAAGGCAGGAAAAAAAAATTGAAATATGTAACATTACTTGCTGCCATTGACCATAGTTAACAACATAGTAACACTTTACAATACTGGTACACAAACAGGGTTGACAACTTCCTGAAATGGAAATAAAGATTTCTAATCTTTTCATTTTTAATCTTTTCTTTTATACTCTGGCGTTGTCGTTTGTTAAATCTTGCGCCGTTGTTTAATACATAAACTAATACACTGACAAGAGTGAAAAACTTTTAAATGAAAACCATGGGTTGAGCTAGCCAGACAGTATAATTTCAAGCTAACATTTGTTAGTGAATTGTTAGCTAATATGTTAGCCAGCTGATTCAAAAGTGGAAAAAAAGAAAGAAAGGAACATCTGCGATGAGTTCCATATTTAATAACAACAGTTTTGTTTACTTACCATAAACATTGTCACTGTATATAACTGGCGTTTCACCAGGCCTTTTCATTCGCTTGCTCGCCATCTTCTGAGTGCACTCTATTGACACTTGGCGCACTACTGCCTTGGGGGTTAATGATGGTGTCTCGTTTTCATGGTCGCAGGAACACATGATCTTTAGAACAGTGACCTGCTGTTGCTCAAACTGGATATGAAGCTCTGGTGGATCTTGGATATCTTTGCTGTTATCCCAGTTCGTGAAGAGAGTCAGAAAGCCCATCACTAGTTCGGACGCGGCGTTTTTCCCCTATTGGTCTGTTTACAAAGACAATGAATTTGGCTAGAGAATTATTACTTTTTCTAATTCAAGTTCCCGCACAAAGAAATGCTAAGCTCATCAAATGGCCTTAAAAAAGAAAGCTGCTAGCAAGGGCAGTCAAATGTCCAGGGTGTAGTCATTATATGAAGATGAAACAATGGAGTGAATAAAATTTACAGAGGCAAAAGAATGGGTTCTATTTTTGAGAAATCCAAGTTCAGCTTGTTGTCATGGATGACATATGTTTAAAGGTAACACTAAAATTTGTAAGTGAACTCTACATAGTAATGTGTAATTCAGTGTTTTTATTTGGTTTCATAATAGTGAGTATAATAATAGAGTGGGTAGGTGGGTGAGTAGATGGATGGATGGAGGGATAGATAGACAAATGAAGAAAGAAAAAGATCACTTTATTATGTCCTGAAGGAAATTTACACTGCTGTGGCACTAAAAGTTTCTCAGTGGTTATGGATTAGCTTTAGTGGAGGTATAGTGCAATTTTATAATGTTGAGCTTTGGGATTTATTTCAATATACACTTGCTAATTTTATTTTGCTTATTGGTGATCATGCTTGTTTAGTAATTAAAAATAAACAGTTAAAATATCAAATGTACTTTGCAGGTTCTCTCAGGGCTTGCACCTCAGGCTAACTGACATGATGCAAGATGGGATTGCAAGAACATTGGGGATTGCATTCATGATTGCCCAAATGATTTGTTCCTGTGAAGGATGTTGCCTTCACAGAAGTGCATGTTAACTAGCACCATCACATATCCATACATCCGTATTAACCATCCTTTTACACCATATAGAAGGTCTATGATGTGAATTGGATGCAGATAGTAGCATACCTGGGCAACTCTGAGAATTTACTAAGGATTTCATTGGGTGGATTCTTTTTAAAGTGTATAGCAAGAAAGAGCATTAGGTGTAATGGGGATAAACATGTAATCAAATAATGCAGAATGCAACTGTTATGGTTTTTCTTTGGTAGATTATATAAAGAATATTTTATTCTTTATATGGAATAATAATTTGTCTGACCACAGTAGACGTTTACACTAAAATGGTCCATCCCAGATGTCTGAGAGCCAAGTAACGGCATTTGTGAATGTAACTCTTTACTGTAGTGCAAGACAAAGGATTACCAAAGTAAATACCTTGGGCATGCAGTTACATTAGCTATTGATGAATGGTGGTTTGATGAATCAAGATGCAGTGCGTCTGGTGCACTGTAGAAGGAGAAAATGCAAATCCCTTTTGATCTTTGAGGAACACTGTTTTTGAACATTTCACTTATTTTTACTTTTACACATTTGTTGACTACTTCTTTAATCTTTGCTTCTCAAAGTCTTGCCCTAAATTGTCCTCCATCCCAATTTGTGTTGAAGGTCTAAAATGCAGGAATTGATGTATATTAACAAATAAAATTAACAAACAAAGCATGAAATATATTGGGTTCATACAAAAAAATAAAAGTCAGTTTAAGAATCACTGTGTTTTTGTTTGCATACCCATACTGTCACAACCTTTTCTTATTTGGGGTTGTAACATAAATAATACAATTATTTTCAAACAAGTTCTTTAAATTGAGGTACAGTTATGCAAATGAAGAAATACCTCAGCAATGAAACTCCAGGACAATTGTGTAAAAAACTATTTTGTTCTAAACTTTTACTTGCTTGTTAATTTTGAAAAACCCAGTAAATAATGAGCTGAAACAAACCTTCAATTTGTGGTTGGGGGACAACATAAAGCCATCTTACTAATCTTACTGATCTTTTTTAGTCCTTATTCAGACAGAGCGCTACGTTTGGTTGCAGCCGGTGTTTCCAGGACAACATCCTTGTGTGCATTCCAGGAAACCTGTAATGAGGGGCGGTGGAGTGGATTTTAAAAATCTACGTGCAATTCCCTGCCTATCACTCTTGGATACGAGTAATGTCTCAAATTCTAAGCTGGCACTGTTTAACGTCAGATCACTATCTGATAAGGCATTTGTTATGCGTGACTTTATATCCTCTCATGGCATGGATTTTTTGTTTTTAGTAGAGACCTGGCTTAAACCTAGTGAGAACTGGCACCTAAATGAACTGTGTCCCCCGAATTATTCTTGTTTAAATTCCCCGAGGACGTCAGGACGGGGTGGCGGCCTGGCGGTCATTTATAAAGACTCATTTACATGTTTGAGTGTATCTGTAGGAGTTTTTACAACTTTTGAAATGTTGTCTTTTAAAGTGCTAGGAAAGATTCCAGTATTTTGTGCTGTGATTTACCGCCCCCCCTCCAAGTCTCAAAGCGGTTTCATGTCAGAATTATCGGATTTTCTGTCTTCACTAGTTTTGGAATATGATAAAGTATTGTTGCTTGGTGATTTTAATATGCATATTGATGATGCCTCTGATGGAACTGCCGTAGAATTTTTGAACACTATGGAATCTTTTAATTTTGTTCAGCATGTGGTTGGCCCAACTCACAATAGGGGTCACACACTGGATTTGGTGTTTACTTTAGGCTTGGGTCTCCACTCTGTATCTGTGACAGATCTATTTGTGTCTGACCATAAGTGTATCACTTTTAATATGCCCTTATTTATTAATATGTCTGCTTCTAAACGCTATGTGCACTCACGAATATTTAACAATGAGTCAATATCACAGTTTTTAAATGAGTTTACAGGACTTAGTGAACAAGTGTTCATTTGTACTGATGTTAATGCTCTGGCTAGCTCTTTTAACAATGTATGTTTAAGTATTTTAGACAAGGTTGCTCCAGTTAGTCTGAGGATAAAACCTCTTGTTAACTCTACCCCATGGATAAATGATGATATCAGGCACTTAAAAAGGATATGCAGGAGGGTAGAGCGGGAATGGAAAAAGTCACAGCTTCAAGTTCACTATTTATTTCTGAAGGACTTATGGTCTATCTTTAACAATAAACTGAGGAATGCTAGAACCAAATATTTTAAGGAGTTAATAACTGCAAATAAACACAACCCAAGGATTTTGTTTTCTAGGATAGATAGTCTAGTAAATGGGGTAGCGGGGAACACAACCATTTCTGAGATTGACCCTGAATTGTTTTTAAAGTTTTTTGTTGAAAAAATCATAGATCTTAAAAGTAATATAATAATACCTCCCTCTACAGATTATGAAGTTGTTCCTCCGAGTGGAAGGGTTGAAATTTTAAATCAGTTTTCTCCCATTTCTTTAGAGGACTTAGAGGAAGTTGTGCACTGTTTGCATCCCTCAACCTCTCCTGATGACATTCTCCCAGCTTCATTTGTGAAGAAAGTTTTTTATTTTGTTGGCAGTAATCTTCAATCAATAGTGAATTTATCACTTAGTTCAGGCTGTGTGCCAGATTGTTTAAAATTGGCGACGGTGGAGCCTATACTCAAAAAACCTGGTCTTGACTCAACAAATTGTGAGAATTACAGACCAATCTCAAAGTTACCTTTCTTTTCGAAAATTCTGGAGAAAGTGGTGGCAAACCAGCTGTTAGTAGTACTAGAAAAAAACTGTATATTTGAGAAATTTCAATCAGGTTTTAGGCAGAAACATAGCACAGAGACAGCACTTGTGAGAATTTTAAATGATCTTCTAATGAATGCTGATGCTGGTGAGGTGTCTGTTTTGGTTCTGTTGGATATTAGTGCAGCCTTTGATATGGTTGATCATACTATCTTAATGAAGAGGCTGCATCAGTGGGTGGGAATATCAGGATCTGCATTAGATTGGTTTGTCTCATACTTATCCAATAGAACATTTAGGGTATCTAGTGGAGATAGGTTGTCTTCATGTGCTGATCTTCTGTGTGGGGTTCCACAGGGATCTATCCTTGGCCCCATTTTATTTTCTTTATATATGCTCCCTTTGGGAAACTTGATACGTCGTTTTAATATTTCATACCACTTTTATGCTGATGATACACAACTTTATCTTTCTGTAAAGAGAAAAATAATACTAAAGACTTCAGTAGATTAAAGAGTCTAACTGAATGTATTCATGCAATAAAGGATTGGATGAGCTGTAATTTCCTTAAATTGAATGAGGGAAAAACTGAAGTATTGGTTCTGGGCCCCCAATATGTTGCCAACAACTTAAGGAAGGGACTTGGGTCATTGGCTATACAGTCAAATCCTTATCCCAGAAATCTCGGTGTTATTTTTGACTCTGAGCTGAATTTCTCAGGGCATATAACCAAGCTGGTACAGGCTTGTTATTTTCAATTGAGAAATATTGCTAAAGTCAAAAAAATGCTCTCCTTCCAGGATACAGAGCGGATTATTCATGCTTTTGTATCGTCACGCCTTGATTACTGTAATGCTCTGTTCACTTGTTTGAGTCAAGGGGAAATGGCACGGCTGCAATTGGTCCAAAATGCAGCTGCCCGAGTACTCACTAGGACTATAAGACGGGAGCATATTACTCCCATATTGGCATCGTTGCATTGGTTGCCTGTTGCTTTTAGAGTTCAGTTTAAAATTTTGGTTTTAACATTCCAGGCGGTGCATGGTGATGGACCAGAATATATTTCTGATCTCTTAATTCCGTATGCCGGCGCCAGGGCTCTGAGGTCCTCCAGTCAGGGGCTTTTAGTTGTCCCTAGGACAAAGCGGAAACGGAAGGGGGACTGTGCGTTTTCCACATTTGCTCCTAAGTTGTGGAATACCCTGCCCTTGGATATTAGACTTGCTGGGTCAAAGGAGATTTTTAAAAAAAGGCTTAAGACATATCTTTATACCCTAGCCTTTGAGAATGGACTTTAAATGATGTTTCCTGTCTTATGGTTTATTAGAGGAAGCTGCACTGTTTGGATAATTTATGTCTGTTTTTAGTTCACCCATGGATGTATTTGGGTTGTTTTTCTTGTTTTATATGTATTTTATGTGTTTTATTTCTTTTTAATTAGATCATATCTTATTGATCTTATTGATTGTGAAGCACTTTGTAGCATTGTCTTAAAAAAGTGCTATATAAATAAAGGTTTACTTACTTACTTACATAATGGTCTATTATTACATAATGGCCTTACATAATGGCCCATGATCTAAAAGTTCCTGAATCAAGGTAAGGACTCTAGGATTCACGTGAAGATGGGATTTATTTGTCTTCTCCACTTTAGTGCCTTTTTCTGGGTTGATGGAAAAGAAACTTCTTGGAAAATAAAAGAAAACAGGCAATTGTAATAATAACAAAATAAATATTGAATCATGGCAATCCAAAGAGACTCACCTCTGCAGAAACTCTATGTTTGATGCCATGTCTGAGGGGTAATGGATGCTGAAGCTTTAATAGCTCCCAAACATCATGCAGGGTGAAAATGAAATATGGGATGTTGTCGAGCACAATGTTTCAATCCACACAGCATGAACTATGTTGAAGAACAGCATAATTTTCCTAAAAATACAAAAACAAACAAAAACAAAATGTAATTCTAACAAAATTTTTATTTAAACATTTTTTAAAATTCATAAACAAGATTTGAGAATATATGTTTTAAAAATCTGTCAAATTGCTGACCATTAATGCAGAAACCAGTGTATGTGCAGGTTTAAGGGAGAGAAATGTAAGGCCCTTTTAAGGCCACTCTCAAACTTAAGAGCTTATGTAACTTAAGAGCTTAGTTATTTCCATAGGAAAGCCAGGTTTTATTGTGCATTTTTTTTTATTGATTTTCAACTGTTTTTCAATTGTCCACGTGACCATAGAATGTATTAACAGGTTTACCCTACATCCTTATGGGAAAAGATACCTTGAAACTCAATGCCTTTGAAACTCGATGCCACTCCCAGGACCAATTAAAGTCAGTTTCAAGGTACCACTGTATAGGTGTGTAGCGTGATGGTTTTCACATGTCTGCTGATTAATTGCTCATCTCTTCATTGGATTGGTAAGTCTACCTCCCTACTGGTAAGTTCTCAACTGAGGTGACAGGTTATTTTTCTGTATTGTTTTCTTGTTTGGTTTGAGTTGTCCTACTTTGTTGATTGATAAGACCAGTGTAAGTGTAAGTAAGACAATTGTAATTTTGGTTGAACTTATTGTTTGCTGTGCTGTGTTACTTATGTTAAGTCTTGTGAAATAAACTTTTGCTATGTTTGACTGGAGCCATGTCTCTGTCCTTTCTCTGTATAATGAACCTGTGTGGCCTACTGGTAGTAATAGTAATAGTAGTAGTGTGTTCCCTGGGGTGGCGTTGACCTAGCTTTCCAACGTCTCGCCACACATAGAAAATCTAGAATTCATAGTTTTTTTTTAAATGCCAATGTGCTGTGATGGGCAGGCAAAATAAATGTGTAAATCTGTCATTTAGAATACTGTGCCATCCACAATGTTAACAACATACTGCATGTTCACTACACTTAGGTATGCCAATCACATTTTATTCGCTACAGTAAACATAACAAAAGTTTTAAGTAACATTTCAATAATCACGTTTTAAAATACATTGGCTGGCAATCAGCTGCATTCATCTTTTGTCAGGAGGCTAAAAACATACTACTATTATAGTTTACTAGTTGCACAGGCACTAATAGAAGAATGAAGATAAAAATAAAGAGTAAGGGTGATTTAATGTTTTATTTAGTAGCTTTGTATATTAAGAGGAGTTTTCTTCAACAGTTTAAAGTTTGATCACCTTTGACTGTTACATAGTGAAGTAGAAATGAAGAGCTAGAGAGTCCTTATAGTGTATCTGATGCAATGTTCTTTAATGGTCTGTTGATTGCTCAAATGCTCTTTTGTAAGGAAATCAATGAAGAAAATGCGGTTGTAATTTTGTGGCTGAAGGCTGTTATTATTGCAAGTTAGCCACATTTCCTCACATTTCTGTGAGTGATTACCCCATTTTTTAACTGTCTACTTATTTCACAATTTATTTTATTTTCACTACTTATTATCACTATTTGTCATGTATTTACCATAAAAACTTTCGATGTTGCATAATTAATCTGAAAAGGCAAATAATCAGTATTAGTACTCGCATACTCCACAAGCATGTGGCAGAGACAAAAAGGTATACAGCATTCTCATTTGGCTAATGAAAACCTTTGCACATGTTCTCTCACACAAGCACACACAAGACGTTGATGAAAGAAGAGAGGCAGACAGACTGAGAAAGTGATAGAGAAAGAGGGGGCGATCAACAGTAAAAGAGAGAGAGCAGCTGTAGGAGGTGTTTTTAGATGCATATAAAAGCTGTTCTGCACTCGTTTGGCTTCTCTGGCTGCAGATTTTTAGACATTCCAAAAGTCTCTAAACCCTTTATATGCTTAAACTGAGATTTAAACTGCCACTCATCCTCTACAAAGGACAACATTAACCTCAGTTGGAACTAGAGTTGCACTCAATACTGTGGGTTTATCTGTCAATATTTCTTTCTGTGACCACAGCATGGGTGTGAAGGGACTCAGCAGGGCTTTGTGGGGATCATGGGATGGCAAGAATGCAACATGGCTACTTCCTGAACAAACTCTGCTACAGCCCTTGTGGGATTACCTGCGTCAGAGCCATGCCAGCACTCTCCGTTCCCCACTTTTCCCTGTACTCTTGTCTGTCTCCACCTACCTGCTCCTTGTCTTTCTCTACACCATGCTGGACCTAATGGCTGCAAAGTGCCTTATGATTCGGCGTTATCAGCTACATCAAGAGCGTACAGTCACCTGGTCAAATGTGGGTGCCACATTGGCACTTACTGCCTACAACCACTTGCTCTACATCTTTCCGGCGGCTGTGGCACAATGGCTGTGGCGCACACCAGTGCCACTGCCATGCCATGCACCCTCAATCACTTCCTTTATGTTGGGTATTGTGGGCTGTATGGTGCTCTTTGACTTTCAGTACTTTATCTGGCATATGTTGCATCATCGTATTGCATGGCTGTATTCAACCTTCCATGCTGTGCACCACCAATATCGACAGCCATTTAGCTTAGTCACTCAATATCTTTCAGCATGGGAGCTTTTTAGTGTAGGCCTGTGGACCACTGTGGATCCCTTGCTTCTGCACTGTCATTGCCTTACAGCCTGGGCCTTCATGGTCTTTAATGTGTGGGTGTCTGCTGAGGACCACTGTGGCTATGATTTTCCCTGGGCCATGCATCGCCTTGTGCCCTTTGGTTTATGGGGTGGAGCACCACGACATGACTTGCACCACCTGCAGCCGGGTACCAACTTTGCTCCCTTCTTTACACACTGGGACTGGGTGGCAGGCTCAGCCAGTGTGCCCACCTCAAAGTTAAGCAGCAACAATGATGATGATCCTGCTAAAGACTGAGAGTGGACAGATAAGCTTAAATAATTAATTATCTAATATTTTCTTTTTATTACTCCTATTCTTTTTAATTACAATGAATAGCTCACCCTTTCTTGAGTAATTAAATGCTACTTCTTTAACAAAAGTACTTCAAAACTACTTTTTTCATCTTGTTTTTCTGATTGGTTTATTTAATTGTATTTCTTTTCTATTTTTACTACTAGTCTGTGTGGGCAAATTTAAGGTTGTATCAAATTAGATTTGGCCTTTAGAAAGGGCTATTCAAATCTTGACGAATAGTATTACTACAGCTACTACAGCTAAGTAAAAAAGGAGGCAACAAATGTGCCTGAGAATTGGCTTACCAACTGGCATTTTGCCATATTTTGCATTTTAATTACAATGACCATGTATTTCTTATTTATTTCTTTTGTTCATGATATTTAACTTGTTATGTTATTTTATTTGTTATTTAAAATGTAAGTAAGGTAACAAATGAGTAAATAACTTGGTTTGCAACTTGGTTACAATGCTTTTACAATTCATTTTAGGTTGTGTAAAACAGTGCTGTATAATTTTTGTGAAACAACATTTTCTAGAACCTTTTTACTAGTGTCTGGGTATATTAAAAACCTGTTTTAAAACATTTTATGAGTGTCTGGCATATTAAATGATACTTCAAATAAGATTGGGTCTTTTGTTCCTGAATGTTGCTAAATGTTGCTAAACCACTTGCAGGTACATTAAGCAGTATATGTAGGAGGAACATAGTATTGGATGTGTATGTTTTTCTTTATAAATAGCTCTTTTTGAATTGTGATTCTAAGGTATTTGCGTCAAATCAAAGGCACAAAGACACACAAAGGCAAAAATTATTAATTGGCAGTGGTATCTTAGTGGTTAAACTTTTGGACTACTTATCAGAAGGTAGCTGGTTTAAGCCCCATCACTGCCAAGGCTCTTAACTCTCAATTCCAATTTGTTTTGGATAAAGGCACCTGTTAAATGCCATAAATGTTAATGTATTTGGTAATTGGCACATACCCCATAAAGCTATTTCTTTTATGACAGCATTTCTAGCAAATTCCATTTGTTGAAATTATTTATCCAAAGAATAAGGTAAGCTGAAGATGTCAGCACTTTTAACTTATCATGTTAGACAATGTGCCTGTAAGCCAATACCATTGCAATGGTACACTGCTAAACATTTACCTTCTTTCTATATCTCAAACCCAAAAAAAATATATTCTAAAAATATTTAATACAATTATCATTATGTATGATAAACTTTTTTAACTAAACTTACTGAAAACTGAGTCCCACAGTGACATCCCACCCATTTCTTTTGTAACTAATACAAGCGTTTTTCATTAGCTAACTAGTTCAACAATAAGGATAAAAATGTGCTTCTTATGGCAGTGGTTTATAATGTGGGTTGTGTTTTAAGGGATTTATTTAAGTTTAAGTTTTATAATTAGTTTAAAGCCATGATCAAGATTGTATTTGACCATCCTATGGAAGGTAGGCAGTCCAGCGAATAATAATTAATCAGTTAAAATAAATTTGCAAAAGTTCTTTAAAATGGACATTGTCTCAAACCAACGTTACAGATTCCAGTACTAAAACCCTGATGAGTGGGCTGAACAAGGACGGATTAAGGATAGTCTGGGCCCCTGGGCAAAGAGTTAAGTGTGTGTATGCATTCAAACTGCTTGAAATTGCTTGTCTTAAATTTAAATAATTGCAAAATTGCTAAATTAATTTGTGTCTCTGCGCTTAAGAGAAATTGAACATAATAATTTTGAAACAATACAAATTCAGAAACATTAAGTAAGGGCCTGAATCGCCCTTATGAAATATGGTAGCTTGCCTGGCAATTTGTAGGTCCCTAGAAAGTCAAGGAGCCATGGTAAACGACTTCTATGGAAGTCAAGGGCCCCATAGCAGGGGCCCTCGTGATCAAGGGCCCTCTAATGGTATGCCCTGCTCTTCTCTAGGGCCCCCGGGTAGGGGCTCTCATAACCAGGGCCCTCGAAAAATATGCCCCCCTCTTTCCTAGGACCCCTAATAGCCAGAAGTCGAAGTCAGAGCAGTGCCACAACGCCTCATCCATTTTCATAAGGGGCCCAAAAGCATGGCTAGGGCCCCCAAAAGCATGGCTAGGGCCCAAAAGCATGGCTAGGGGCCCCAAAAGCATGGCTAGGGCCCAAAAGCATGGCTAGGGGTCAAAGTCCCTAATAGTCAGAGGATCCTTAAAATGGAGGGCCCTCGGAAATAAAAATATATTGTATCATAAATGTTGATAGGCATCGCAAAATGTTTTGGGCCAGGGCCCCCCCCGGGGCCCCCTGACCTCAAGGGCCCCTGGGCGCTTGCCCCACTGGCCCGGTCAGTAATCCAGCCATGGGGCTGAAGGCAACTAAACAGATATTACAATAAATAATTTGAGACAAACCAAATTCATCAGCGACCCATCCACTTTGCATGGCCTAGATGATATTTAGATGAATTTGAATTAGATTAAATAAACTAGATGTAAAATAACATTCTAACAGAACTTATAACAAGTGCATATTATAATGTGATAATTATTTAATAAGTTCATTATCTGTCAGTTCAGTCTGAGGGATTATATAGTATAAGTTCAGAACATTGTGAATGCACTGCAGATTCTCATTATATCCAGCAGGTACATAATTATTAGCACGCCAGTTCAGCCTCAAAGGTTCATGTCAAAGCCATTGCAAAGTAAAAAAGAGAAGTTGTAGTTCCATATGAAAAGCCAGAGTAAATAAGTTTGTTTTTAATCTGCACCTGAAGCTTGAGGCCAAGTTTGAATCTCAAATAGAGTCAGGGAGATTATACCAAAGTTGTGGGGCCATGTATAAGATGTAGTACAATGCAATGCTGTGGTACAATGTAACAAAGTATTTTGGAGTATCTGTACGCTACTTTACTTCGCTTTTACTCCACTACATTTCCTAAATAAAATGTATACTTTTACTTCGATACATTTGCCCTGAGTAAATTTATTACTCATTACTGCTCCAGTTCTGCTCACCAAACACCCAGACTGACAGAAACCCAAACGCACATACTGGGGTCTGTCCCACATGTATACTGTAACCCACTTGCATAGACTTGCGCACTTGCATACTTTTCAACTTTTGCTCTAGCAAATGAGGTTACATCGTATTAAAAGCACTTGACAAATCAAAGAAGGCAGTTCTCACCGTTGCATTGTGGGGGTGCTCCTTCTGCAGAAAGTACATTATAGCATCATCCTCGCCAACCTGCTGTTAGTAGGCAAATTGCAGGGTATCCAAGAAGGAACCAACCTAAGGTCGGATAGCACAAGTTATTCTAATACCTTCATGACGTGATGTGAGAGCCACTGGTTTGTAGTCATTCAAGGAGGAGGTAGCTGTTTTCTTCAGAGCAGGAACCAGGCAGGATGTTTTCCACAGCACTGGTACCATCTCCTATTTAAGACTCAAGCTGAGGAGAAGTTGGAGAACCCTACATAATTGGAAGGCACAAACCTTCAGAACCCTCAAACTGATTCCATTTGGAACTGCTGCTTTGCATAGTTTCAGCTTCTCAAGCTGTCTCTTCACCTGGCTGGTTGTCATATCTAGATGGGGGTGTGATTCCTATGAGTCCGTGTATATGGCTCTGATGTGAGGAGGTTTTGTGGAGGTATAAAGGAAGTGGAGGTGGTGAGGGAGTGGGGGAGATCTGAGGGATCTCACATTTCATGTTATCACAGAGGGGGTGAACGGTTTAAATTGTCACCTGATTGCTTTTACCTTACCTTTTTTAAATTCCTCCCTCATGTGAAATTGAAAGTTTACAGAACAAGGTGCATATCTGCATAGCTGTAGCAGCTGGGTGTGTGTCTCTCCATTGTTCTCCATATTGCTTCACGTGTAGATGAAGTGCCCCTCTCTCTGACCAACTCTCTCTCCATTGTTCTCCAAACTGCTTCACAAAAATTCTAATAAATAAAAAACTATTTGAGATAAAACTAAAAGTAAGATTAAAGACTATGAAACACAACTATTACAAAACAACTAAGAAGTAAGAATATGGTTCATATGGTTCAGAACATCTGCATGGTTCCTGAGCCAAACAATACACATTTCAATACACAATACACGCGCTTAAGCCGTGAAGAGTAACTATGAAAGCTGGCCTTGCAGAAGAGCTTGTGTTTCTGCCTTTTTTTTGTTTTTCATGTGAACTCAATTGGTGGCTTTTCGCTGTTCAAGCACAGGATCCCTCTTGGGTGCAAGTAGTGTCAGGTGTGAGAGTGGCTGTCCGCTTTTGTTTAGCCACTACCAGTGCCGTGGAGTTTTCTGCCTGAAAACTTGGGTTATCACCTTTGGGTGAAGATGTGTCTTCACCTCTTTTCTTGATCAAATTTTCCTACTTTCCTTGGTGGTTGTGCGTTGTGTTAGTGTGTGTTGCAGAGGCACCTGTGGGCAAGCAACAGGAAGGTGAGCTTTCCAATGTTGCACTGGGGACAGCATAGCTTTGTGTCCCTGTGGGGTGTGATGCTTCCTACTTATACACTTAGATTATATACCGTTTTATTTTTCTTTATTTTGGCCTCAAAGTAGTTCAATTTTTTTTGTGGGTCTTTAGCTGCAATATTGCTCTACCCTAGTTAAGCATCCTGTATATTGGGTTCATGCTCCCTGTTCTCACAGGTACAGGGTTGTCGACCAGTACGTCGTCTACAAAACAATGTACGATACATTCGGGAGTCCTTGTAGTACTTGATCCATTGCTCTTTGGAAATATGGCTTGTGAGGACGTAATTTCAAAGGGTAGATTCCAAACAGCCCCTTGGGATTCTTGGTTAAATGGAACTTGTAGATAGGCATGTAAGAGATCCAGTTTGCTAACGCACTTGCCACCAACCAATAACACAAAAATATCTTCTGTGCATGGTAATGCTAGTGTAGAGTGCTGGATTCAATGTGATTTTGAAATCCCCAAAAATTCTCACTTCTTCGTTTTTCTTTTTAATTGCTGGCACTATGGGGGATTGCCCGCTCACTGAATTTGACTTGTGATTCCTTGCTTCTGGAGACGCAATTACTTCACCTGTACATGTTTTAAAAACTGTATTGGTGGAACGTAGGCATACATGTGCTAATATGAGAGGCCAATTGAGAGATAATTTTATCTTTTTACATATTTTATTTGACTGTTTTCTTAATAGAGCAATGTCTACAAGGTTTTATGTTATATTCTATATTGCATAGAAAAAAACGAATTACCTTTTTCTTTATAACAGGAGAGCTCTTTTAGTCACAGGAGTCTTTTCATCAGTTTCAGCAGCTTTCTCCTCACCTCCTGAGGGTAGCACAAGTTCACAGCATCATTAGTAAGTTTTTGTGACATACATCATTTTGCAGTAACATGAATATTTAAAATAACATATTGACAGAGAAGAACACCTAATATATTTTTTGATGTAAAATGTTTCCAGGGTCCAACCACAGGTGATGAGCTATGGATAGAGCAAAAGTTTGGTTAGAAAAATAAAAGAAAATAAAAGTACAAAAGCAGTACATGTTTTCAGTCCTCTGGGAATGGATAACATACAAACACATATGCACAGCACAAAAAATTAAGGGAACACTTAAATAACATTTCAGATCTTGATTAACAAAAAAATTTACATAAAAAATCTGATATAAAGTTTGTAATTTGCTGAGAACAAAATTATGTAACAATGATTATTGAAAACCAAAATAATTAACCCAATGAGACCTGGATTTAAAATCATACATAAAATCAAAGTAAAAAACTCTAATTTTGTGTAAATTTCTTTACAGCCACTCATAATGTGACTCAGTAGTGTGTGTGTGGTCGCCATATGCCTATATGCACTATCGACAATGTCTGGGCATGTTTGTGATGAGACGGCCTCTCCGATCTGGAACAGGGCATCAGTGAGCTCCTGGACATTCTGTGGAACTACTTGGCGGCATCATATGCACTGATAAATAACGCCAGAGGTTTTAACTGGATTTCAGAGGTCTGGGGAATGTGAGGGCCAGTCAACCAGTCAATGGCATCATCCAGGAACTGCCTACACACTCTGGCCACAAAAGGCTAGGCATTGTTCGGCACCTAGAGGAACCCAGGGCTTACTGGGGGTCTGACAATGGCTTGGAGGATTTTATTCCTGTATCTAACAGCAGTCAGGGTGCCGCTGGTTGGAGGTTGGTGCGAGGTTTTTTCCCAGACCCACCGCCAAACCAGTCATGCTATTAGGCTGATGCCTTTCTACAGCCCTGTTCAGCTCTTCTTGAGTAATGGCTGTGTCCTGGTATCTCCTCCAGGCTCTTGAGACTGTGCTGGGAGACACAGCAAATCTTCTTGTGATGGCACATATAGATGTGCCATCCTGAGGGACCTGGACTATCTGTGCAACCTGAATGGGATGCAGGTACCACTACCAGTAGTGACAAGGACTCTAGCAAAAACTAGAGAAAAATCACATAGGAAGGATAAGGAGTGAATAATTGTCTGTGTCCACAACCTGTAACACCATTCCCTTTTTGGAGGTTGTATTGCTGTTGCCTATCCAGTGTACCTGTTGTCTCTTTCATTTGTACCAAAGCAGGTGAAACTGATTCCAAATTGCTAATGCTTCTTAACTGGACAGACTGATATCCCTGAAGTTTAACTGACTTGGTGTTATACCATAATGATAAAGTGCTCCCTTAATTAATTTTGAGCAGTATATAAAAATACCCAAACTGATGGTCATTCTAAAAGATTTTAATGCCATTAAAAGTATATACAGTAGTTAAAGCATTACTTTACCAAAGAGGTGATACAGGCTGAGGAGAGGACAGAAAAAATGACTCATCTGCAGCTCTTTAATCGAGAATAGGTGAGAGTTCTATAAGGAGCATAGAAATAAAGAACATAAAACAAAATGTATGCAAATATTTACAATCAAGAGAATTTTAAGGCATTTAAAGGTATTTTGCTATAATGTTAAATATTTAGACAAAACCATTTCAACATTACTGGATATACATTTTTAAATTTGATATTAAAAATAGAATGAAAACATTGCTAAGAAATAAACTAAATATTGCATTAAGGCAAAAAGTTTTGTGAGAAGCTTTTAATAACATCACACTGTGTAAAAATGTTAGTATATGTGAATTGTGAAGACTTGGAAATAAAAAGAGTTGCTCAAATACACGTTATCCAGTCACAGAGGCTCCACAATGCAACAGACCAGTTAATGCATAATTTCTCATCCTGGATCAAATTGAAGCGAGCTGTTGCCTGGTTTCTCAAGCTGAAAAGGCTGTTGATGGAGCTGAAAACAAAAAGAGAGGAAATGCGGACCTTAGGTGATGGAATAAATATGGAGAATTTCAAAAGGACAATAAAAGGAGCAGACTTAACCTGTGCTGATTTGGCTGATGCAGAGACACAGATTGTGAAGTACAGCCAGCACCAAAGTCCTGCATGATGATGTTAAAGGAGCAGCACAGAGTTAAGAGGAGTAGCCCACTACACAAACTTAACCCAGTGCTTTACGATGGTGTAATAAGAGTGGGTGGAAGGTTAAGTCGATCAGCCATGCCAGTCGAATCCAAGCAGCAAGTTATACTGCCTAAACAGTCTCACATCACCACTCTTGTACTGAGAAACATACATGAAGTCACGGCTCATGCAGGCAGAAACCACATGCTGTCTAAACTAAGAGAAATGTTTTGGATCCCTGGAGCCAGTGGTGCCATCAGAAGGCTGTTGTCAAAGTGCATAACCTGCAGAAGGCTACATGGAGTGGCTGGGAAACAACTAATGGCTGACTTACCTGCATGCAGAGTCCTCCCTGATGATCTGCCTTTCACCAGAGTTGGCATGGATTACTTTGGTCCTTTTCTAGTAAGAAGAGGAAGAGGAGAAGTAAAAAGATATGGAGTCATCTTTGCCTCGCTGTAAGAGCCATCCATCTTGAAGTTGCATCTTCTCTGGATACAGATGCATGCCTCAATGCAATAAGAAGATTTATGGCAAGAAGAGGACAGGTAAAAGAGATATATTCTGATAATGGCACCAACCTTAAAGCAGCTGACACAGAGTTGAAACGATCTATCCAGCAGTGGAATAGCAGTCTTATTGCAAAACATCTCCAGCAAAGGGGCATTGCATGGCATTTTAATCCTCCAGCAGGCTCGCATTATGGTGGATTCTGAGAGAGGCTGATCCGCTCTGTGAGAAAAATATTCAGTGTGACCTTACAAGAGCAGGTTTTGGATGAAAAAGGCCTGCACACGCTGCTATGTGAAGCTGAAGCAGTCATTAACAGCAGACCCATCACAAGTGCATCATCAGACATGAATGACTTGGAGGCGTTAACACCCAATCACCTGCTTCTGCTTAAAGTTAAACCAGCATTACCTTCTGGTGTGTTTAACAAAGAGGACCAGTATGCCAAGAGAAGATGGAAGCAAGTCCAGTACCTGGCAGACATCTTCTGGAAGCGGTGGTGTAAAGAATACCTCACACAGCTACAAGAACGCCAGAGGTGGTCCACAGCTGGAAGAAACTTCAGAGTTGGTGATGTGGTGTTGATAGTGGACGAAACATCCCCTAGAAATTCCTGGTCACTTGGAAAAGTGGTAGAGACTTTTCCTGACAAAAAAGGACTTGTCCGGCAAGTAAAGGTCAAGACCAAAACTACAGTGCTTTGTCGGCCAGTGACAAAGCTGTGTCTTCTTCAAGAAGCTGAAAAAGAAACTTGAAGATTTGAGCTAAATCTGAGTTTCATGTATACACTCCTGTAAATGGTTACCTGCACTATGTTGAAATTTTGTAGGCTCCCTTTAATAAATAATTAATCCTTTTGAATAATTGTTTCAATAAATTTGATAACAATTAGGGGCCGGTAAGGTAGGAGCCTAAGTGTACTTTCATATCAGTTGTTTATTTTATGATTATGTTTAATTCTAAATTTAGCATTATATGATGATTTGTGATATTATTGATAATCTTGATTGGAGACATGATTATTTGCATCAATTTAGTTGTTTCATGATTTACATATATAATTACTGTCTTTTGTTCAGAAGTTAAATATTAATAATTATTGATGATCTTTGATTAATATTCTTTGGTTATTTATGTTATTTTTTTGTGTAACAGAGGAAAGGTCAAAGTGCGCTGCAGTATTTAACAGTCAGGTGTGGTGCACTATGGGAGTGTGGAACTGGAGTGGAGTCGCACAGTTTTTTGACCTTGCCGTGCTCTTATGTCTTACCTGTCATACCTTTTGTATGTTTTTGTGCCCTGAAGTACTCAGTAAAAGAGTTTTTAAATGCAAGTCATCGCTCTCCGTGGATTTATTCATTTTTGGACATGGTATTAGAACTTTGATAAGGGTACGTAAAGTGTCAAGCCGACTTCACTAGTCTTTGGAACCGACATATATATAGAGAGAGAGAAACGATTGGAGGGAACTTGTTCGTGACGTCACGTGTTTCGCGAATTTCTGTTCGTAACCCGAAATGTTCGTATTTGCTTTATTCCTGGTGAGCCACAACCATCACAACCCCCTCCGACACCCCTAATCAACCAGCAGAGGTCGTAATTGCAGCAGTTATGAGAAATCCCTACATGAACTGGATCTCTCCAGAGTCCCTGAATCTTTTCACAATATTATAAACATTTATAAACATATTATAAACATATATTTGCAATACTGGATTGAGAAAGGTTCTTTTCTGATTGGCAATTCTCTTCTGAAGTTTGGCACAAAGTGGTTGTCACCAGAGAGACTCAGACCAGGTAGTGGAGTCAAGTGCAGGTTTATTGAATCAGAAGAGTAGTCAAAAACAAACAGGGTCGGTACTGGGTAATCAAGCCAAAGTTCAATACAAACAAAGCCAAAACAAAAAACCAAACGATGAACCATAAAACACAAAGCAAGGGTCAAAACCAAAAAAGCGCGAGAAATCAAAGAACACTCAGAAATTAACTGCATAGCAACTACATGACTTCGCAGTGAGGCAAACAACAAACAGGGTTCTTATAGATTTAAAGATGGCCGCTGATTAGGCACAGGTGAGCCACCAGCCAGCTAGTACTCAGGTGAAGGGGCCCTCTGCTGGTGAGGAGGGGAACCAGCATTCTCAGATGTTACATAAGCCCCCCCTTGACGAGCCGTCCACATCTAAGGGTGGGGGTGTGGCTGCTGGCTCCTGGTCAACCTGGGAAGATGGAGAAGCAGGTTTAAGCAGAGACACATGAAACATAGGAGAGATTCTGTAGGAAGGTCCTAGGTCCAATCGATAAGAAACGGGTGTAATCTGTTTTAAAATCTTGAACAGGCCTATGAATTTGAAACTCAACTTTTTACTGGGTAACTTTAACTTTAAATCTCGGGTGGACAGCCATACCAATTGTCCAGGTCTGAATGATGGGTTGGGTCGGCGATGACGGGAATAGTATACCTACATACAGCTGTTTGTAGGCGTACATGGGCCTCCTCCCAGGTTCGACAACTCCTCTGCATCCAATCATCAACAGAGGGCACCGATGATGGCTCACCCGACCAAGGTAACAAGGGAACCTAAAATGCACTGGAAAGGAGTTAGACCCGTGGCCTAGCTGACAAGTGAGTTCTGCGCATATTCAGCCCATGGTAGAAAACGTGCCCATTCACCTTGTGAGCGGCTACAACATGAACTTAGGAACCTCCCTATTTCTTGGTTGAGCCTATCCACCTGCCCATTGGATTGAGGGTGGTACCCTGATGTGAGGCTGACATTGATTTTAAGCATAGAGAGAAAAGCCTTACAAACATGTGATGTAAACTGGGGGCCCCGATCAGAAACTATGTCTTCAGGCAAACCATAATACCGAAAGACATGCTGAAATAACGCTTCAGCGGTTTCCATCGATGTCGGTAATTTCATCATGGGGATCAGTTAGCAACCCTTGGAAAACCTGTCAATGATTACTAATATAACAGTATTGCCCTGGGACTTAGGCAGATCGGTGATGAAATCAACACAAATGTGTGACCAGGGCCTCTCAGGGGTAGGCAACGGTTCTAACAACCCCACAGGCAGTTGTCTTGGGATTTTGCTTTGGGCACAAACGTTGCATGATTTAACAAAATTGGCCACTTTCTTGTTCATTTGAGGCCACCAAATTTTATTACTAATTAACTGGCAAGTGCGTTCAATTCCAGGATGGCCAGTGCTGAGGGAAGTATGAACCTGCTCGATAACCTGCTTGCTCAATGATTCAGGCACAAATTCTTTACCTTCTGGACAGTCTGCAAGAATTGATTCATCTCCCCTTACTCTCAGAATTTCATCCATTATTTCCAACCTGATGGGTGCCAAAATGTGACTGGGGTTCAGTATATTCTCCTCCTTAGCATTGCGGGGTTCCACCTCCCAGATTCTGGACAATGCATCAGCCGTTAAATTCCTGGTTCCTGGCCGATATGAAACAGAAAAGTTAAAACGGGTAAAAAAAAAAAAAGCGCCTATCTAGCTTGACGAGAGTTTAGGCGTTTGGCTGTTCTGATATACTCCAGATTCCTGTGATCAGTAAGAACGAAAAATGGATGTAACGCTCCCTCCAGCCAATGCCTCCATTCCTCTAAGGCAGGGGTCACCAACACGGTGCCCGCGGGCACCTGGTCGCCCGCAGGGACCACGTGAGTCGCCCACAGGGCATGTCCTTAAATAGTACTATAGTGACTTTAGAGCTCCGTCTAAAAATATATATTTGTGTTGCTGCTCTTTTTGAATCAATGGCACTTGCATTTATGTAGATTTGAAAATGATGAAACTGAATATAAAATGTTAAAAACATAAATGTTTGATGTTTATATGAGCTCTGATCTGGTCTGGGTGCGGAGATTTATATCGTGCGCATAACGCTGAGACAAGCGAGCTACGCATGCGCAGCTACTACACTGAGCGAGATGCGGGTTTTACCCCGAAATAAAAATAATGAAAAAACCTACAAGAAAAGCAAAAGAAAACTTAATATTTTCACAATGATTGAGAGGAACGTGGAGAGACGCTTCAGTGCGTGTCTCTAAAACGTCCCTGTACATCACAGCTGATTTGTTCTAAAATGTTGTAAAGGTAGTGATAAGTACAAACAGGACAGTATTTGACTGCGGTAAAGTTTAATATGCAACATTTGTTTGACATTCGCCGTTCCGATCTATAAAAATGGTTGAAAAACACCTACTTTATTTATAATTTCTTACACAGATACAAATAGGCAACATACTACAACATACTTATGGTAATTTTAAGATGACATTTATGTCTCCCACTTCAGCTAACGAGTTAGGGAGCGTCATCAAACTAACAGAAAAACGTAGGAAACATTTACTCTGCACTTATTACAGAGAAATAAATCCATTCAAGTTTTGTAATGTATTGATGGATTCATGTCAAACTATTTTTATACAAACTCATTAATTTTTTTATTTTTTTTAAGTAACGTTTGTATTTATTTTCCATTAATTTTAAAGTATCAATAAAGTATAAAAACATTTGTCAAAAATTTATAATGGAGATGAATACATCTATAAAGATCTCACGTGTGATTTTGATCAAAATGCTACATATGTGTTCATTCATACAAAACTGTCAAGAAAGATATTTACAACAATATCTTTCAAATATTAAAACAGATTTTGATTAATAGAAATACATAATATTACATGTTGAAATATATGTTTCCTACCATGGTAAATCGTTGTTAATACGTTTTTCTGAGGAATCATTAACATATGATCAGACAGTCTCTTTATATATAAATATAAATATTGATGATAATAATAATAATAATAATATCATTAAAGGTGAACCGTGCAATGTTATGTTATTCTGGAAGTTTGTATCAAACAAGTAGCCCTTGAAAGTAGTCTTGAAAAGGTTGGTGACCCCTGGTGTAGACGTTTCTCACCAAGCACATGGTCCAGGGCAATCGCGGTTTGAATGAACTGATTCAGGGAAGCGGATATGCCTTAGCAGGCCATCTCAGCCTGTAGGTCTTTTCTCAGTCCTCGATGAAATACTGTGAGGAGAGCAGGTTCAATCCAGCCACTACCAGCAGCTATTGTGCGAAATTCTAATGCGTGATCGGCAGCAGAACGATTACCCTGCTGAATTGCACATAAAAGATTTTCCACGTCTCTCCCCGCACACGGATGATCAAAAATTGCATTAAACAGGATGGCAGCCTCGGCACAGCGCTCTCTGCTTTTTTCTTTGTTTTTGTTTATTTTATGTGTGTTTTGTCATGCAAACCCGATAACAGGGAAGAGCTGCTTAACATCGGGCAGCTTACCGCTAACAGTTTCTCGCCAATTTTTACAAACTCGGATAGTTTTATGGACATTTTTGTTTGTGGAGCAGCGGCTCTATGCGCGGCATGGAGGAGATGCAGACGGGGAAAGCGCGCCGGTGCGCTAGTGAAACTCAGACAGCGAGGATTTCGAACTGCGCTTCCATCGATTCACTTGGCGAACCTCCGCTCTCTAAACAACAAAATGGATGAGCTGCTTCTCCTGAACAAAATTAAAAGAGACTTTGCACATTCCGCTGCACTTTGTTTTACTGAAACTTGGCTCAGCGAATCCGTTCCTGACAGTGGATTACTTCTGCCGGGCTTTCATCTACACCGAGCGGATTGCGTAACGGGACTCTCAGGTCAAACTAAAGGTGGTGGAATATGTTTTTACATCAATGAAAACTGGTGCACAGATGTCACAGTATTAAACAAACACTGCAGCCCGGATTTAGAAACATTGTTTATTAACTGCAAGCTGTTTTATTCACCGCGGGAGTTCTCCTCCTTTATCTTGGTCGGTGTTTACATCCCACCTCAGGCTAAGGTGGATGCTGCACAGAAAAGCCTGGCTGACCAGATAACCTGTTTGGAGCAGAAATTTGCGGACTCACTTTTTATCATACTTGTGGACTTTAACAGGGCAAAACTGAACCACGAACTTCCAAAATACAGACAACACATCAATTGTCCCACCAGGGGCAATAATACATTGGACCACTGCTATACTGTAATTAAAGATGCGTACCGCTCTGTGCCCCGTGCAGCTCTGGGACATTCTGATCACTGCTTGGTTCATCTTGTTCCAACATACAGGCAGAAACTTAAATCAGCTAAGCCTGTGGTTAAAACTGTGAAGAAGTGGACCAACGAGGCAAAGCAGGAACTGCAGGACTGTTTTGACTGTACTGATTGGAGTGTTTTTGAGACTGCAACCAACAGTTTGGATGAACTCACTGACACTGTGACATCGTACATTAGCTTTTGCGAGGACGTTTGTGTGCCCACCAAAACCTTCTGCAAATACAACAATGACAAACCATGGTTTACAGCAAAATTAAGAAAACTTTGTCAAGCAAAGGAGGATGCCTACAGAAGTGGGGACAGATCCCTGTACACACAGGCCAGGAACATGCTGAACAAAGAGATCAGAGTCGCCAAAAACAGCTACATTGAAAAGCTGAAAAACAGGTTTTCAGCCAACGACTCTACATCAGTATGGAGAGGCCTGCAAGAGATAACCAACTACAGGAGATCACCCAACCCCATTGAGGCAAACAAAGACCTGGCTGATGACCTTAATGTTTTCTATTGTAGGTTTGAGAAGGACACATTCACACCCACCCTTCACCCCTGCACATCAACAGATTATATCACACCATCAGCTATCACCACACATTCCCCCATGGATACACAATCTGCATTACAAATAGGTGAGATGGACGTGAGACGACTCTTCCAAAGTCAAAAAACCAGGAAGGCACCAGGCCCAGATGGAGTCTCACCGTCATGTCTCAAAGCCTGTGCGGACCAACTGGCTCCTATTTTTACAAAGATCTTCAACTAGTCACTGGAGCTGTGTGAAGTCCCATCCTGCTTCAAACGCTCCACCATCATCCCAATTCCCAAAAAACCCTCCATCACAGGACTTAATGACTACAGACCCATTGCTTTAACATCTGTGGTCATGAAATCCTTCGAACGACTGTTTATGACAGATCTGAAGAACATCACTGGCCCCCTGCTGGACCCTCTGCAGTTTGCCTACCAGGCAAACAGGTCAGTGGATGATGCAGTCAACATGGGATTGCACTACATCTTAGAACATCTGGACAGCCCACGGACTTATGTAAGAATCCTTTTTGTGGATTTTACCTCAGCGTTTAACACCATCATACCAGAACTCCTCCACCTCAAACTGTCTCAGCTCAGTGTGTCCCCCGCCATCTGTCAGTGGATCACCAGCTTTCTGACAGACCGGACACAACAGGTGAGGCTGGGAGATATTACATCTACCATAAGAACAGTCAGCACTGGTGCACCACAGGGCTGTGTCCTCTCTCCACTGCTATTTTCTCTCTACTCTAATGACTGTACCTCTACAGACCCAATAGTGAAACTTCTAAAGTTTGCAGATGACACTACGATCATTGGACTAACCCAGGATGGAGATGAGTCTGCATATCGGCAGGAGATTGATCGGCTGGTGCTCTGGTGCAGTGAGAACAACCTAGAGCTGAACACACTAAAGACTGTAGAGATGACAGTGGATTTTAAAAAGAAACCTTCGACACTGCTCCCCATCACCATATTCAACAGCACTGTGTCTACCGTGGAAACCGTCAGGTTCTTGGGAACTACTATTTCCAATTACCTAAAGTGGGAGGCCAACACCAACTCCATCCTCAAAAAGGCCCAGCAAAGGATGTACTTTCTGCGTCAACTGAGGAAACACGGTTTGCCACAGGAGCTGATGAAACAGTTCTACATTGCAGTCATTTAATCTGTCCTGTGCACATCCATCACAGTGTGGTTCAGTTCAGCCACAAAACAGGACAGATGCAGATTGCAAAGAGTGGTGGATAGAGCGGCAAAAATCATCGGTGCTCCTTTGCCCACCCTCCAGGACTTATACACAACAAGGACCAGAAACCGGGCAGAAAAAATTATCACAGACTTCTCGCACCCTGGACACGAACTCTTTGACCTCCTACCCTCTGGCAGGCGCTACAGAGCCCTGAACACAAAATCAAACAGACACTGTAACAGTTTCTTTCCAAATGCCATCAAACTCATCAATAACAAAAATTGAACTGCTGTTTACTGTTGTTTACATGCCACACTGCACTTTATACATGCTGTATAATACCGTAACTGCATCTTACCTTACTCAACTATTTATTTTACACTATTTTTATATTTTCTGTACATGTGCAAATTCTGCTGAACATGTAAATTTGTACATTGTCTACATAGTCTTGTCTGTATATTGTATTGTTTGTAAATTGTAGCGAGTCTACATAGTCTTGTCTGTATATTGTGTTGTTTGTAAATTGTAGAGAGCTAACAACAGCCGGAAACAAATTCCTTGTGTGTGTAAACATACTTGGCGAATAAAGCTGATTCTGATTCTGATTACCTTGGTAGCAGAAAAATGAATCGTCATGTTTTATTAGGAGGTTTCTGAGTAAGTAATATTAGCATTAAGGTATTTTAATTTAATTAGCATTTAGGTCTTTTCATATAAAAGTGCGTCCACTTTTGACTAATCAGTCCAAAGAATGTTATTCCAAAGGTCATGGGGGTAATCTAAATGTTTTTGGCAAATGCAAAAGATGAGCCTTTGTGTTTTTTTTTGTCAACAGTGGTTTATCCTTGCAGCTCTCCCATGGATGCTATCTTCACATTGCTGGACAGGTTTTTTTATTATTTTTTATTTTTTTTTAAATATTTTTCTTTATGCATTTTCTCCCCTTTTTCTCCCTTTTTAGCTCGTCCAATTGCCCCATTGCATCATGCTTCCTCTCCACCAATGCCGATCTCTGCTCTGATTGAGAAGAACGAAGCTAACCCAACTCCGACACGTGGGCAGCATGCCGTATGCATCTTATCACCCACACTTTGATAAGTGCAGCTTAGCTTAGCTGCGTGTACAGAGGGACACACCCTAAGAGCACTCTTTTCTCATCTCTGTGCAGGCGCCATCAATCAGCCAGCAGAGGTCGTAATTGCACCAGTCATTAGAGAGAGACTTAGTCCCGCCAATCGTTGTTCGTGTGGTTGCTCAGCCGGCAAGGCAGAGCTGAAATTTGATACCAGCTCTGGTTCCAGCGTGTGTTTTTACCGCTGTGCCACCTTGGACAGGTTTTATTTAAGTGCTGTATAAATCAACAGATCAACAGGTCTGGCAGTAATCATGCCTGGGTGTGATTAGGGAAACTGGTAATGGACAATTAGAATTTGTTAACTGGTTTATTTAGTTGCTAAGGTGGCAATAATTTTTTCCATATAGGGTCAGGTAAGACTGAACAGCATTTGTCTTTTAATAAATGAATTTATCATTTAAAAAAACACTTAATATTCATTTCAATTAAAATTCATCAAATTATTGCTACACCCTTCTCATGGCTTACATGGCTTAACTCATCTATCCCGGACAACGCTGTTAGCATCGAGGGGCTAACTACATTTTGTGCCGATAGGAGCTGCGCTCTCAGCGGTAAATCTCGAGGGGATGGTTTGTGTATTTACATGAATAACAACTGGTGCAGAAATGCTAAGTTTGTCTCAAGCCACTGCTCACCAGACATTGAGTTTATGACTGTAAACTGCAGACCATTCTACCCTATTTTACCCTAGTTTTATGTGCTGTTTATGTGCCTCCTAGTGCCAATACAAAGGAGGCTATAAGTGTTCTCTACCGGACCATCAGTGAGTTGCAATCAGCCCACACTGAAGGCTTTTTCATTATGGCTGGGGATTTTAACCAGGCCAATATGAAGACAGTTCTTCCAAACTTTCATCAGCATGTGGATTGTGCAACCAGAGGAAAGAACACACTAGATATGGCCTACACCAACATGAAGGATGCATTCAGAGCAGCCCCCCGCCCCCACCTTGGCTCTTCAGACCATTTATTTGTTATGCTAATTCCTGTATAAGCCCCTGCTGATCAAAGAAAAACCTACAGTGAGGCAGGTGAAGGTGTGGCCTAAGGGGGCTATGAATGCACTACAGGACTGTTTTGAATGCACTGAATGAGACATGTTCAGGGCAGCTGCCATTTACAATGATCACATCAACCTTGATGAGTATGCCATGACTGTGTCAGCTTACATAAATAAATGCAGGGATGATGTCAGCATCATAAAGAGCATCACCACACGGGCCAATCAAAAACCATGGATGACCGATGACGTACACAGATGCTTAAGGCTAGGAACAGAGCCTTCAAGTCTGGTGACGAGAATGCACTGAGAACAGCGAGAGCCAACTTAAACCGTGCCATCAAACTAGCAAAGCGTGCTCACGGGCAAAAAATCCAGGACTTTTTCCATGATTCCACTAACACCAAGGATATGTGGCACAGCATATGGACAAATTATCACAAATTACAAGCTAACCCCTCTTGTGTGTGATGATGACGTGGACTTTCTAAATAGACTCAATAACTTCTTTGGGAGATTTGAGGCACTAAATAGCACTCCAGCGGAGAAAGCTGTTCCCCACCAAGATGAGAAGGTACTCTGCCTTGATACGGCGAATGTGCAGAGAACTCTGAGGAGAGTCAATACACGGAAGGCCCCAGGCCCTGATAATATACCTGGTCGGGTGCTCAGGGAATGTGCAGACCAGTTGGCCCTTGTTCTAACGGATATATTTAACACCTCACTGGATCTAGCCAAAGTCCCATCATGTTTTAAGTCTGCCATCATCATTTCAGTGCCAAAAAAAACTCATATCTCATCACTAAATGACTACCGGCCCATTGCACTCCAATTATGATGAAGTGCTTTGAGAGGCTGGTTAATCGTCATGTTTTATTAGGAGGTTTCTGAGTAAGTAATATTAGCATTAAGGTATTTTATATGGTCTTTAGGTCTTTTCATATTAGAGTGCGTCCACTTTTGACAAATCAGTCCAAAGAATGTTATTCCAAAGGTCATGGGGGTAATCTAAATGTTTTTGGCAAATGCAAAAGATGAGCCTTTGCGTTCTTTTTTGTCAACAGTGGTTGGTACCTTGCAGCTCTCCCATGGATGCTATCTTCACATTGCTGGACAGGTTTTTTTTTTAAATTTTTTTAAATATTTTTCTTTATGCATTTTCTCCCCTTTTTCTCCCTTTTTAGCTCGTCCAATTGCCCCATTGCATCATGCTTCCTCTCCACCAATGCCGATCTCTGCTCTGATTGAGAAGAACGAAGCTAACCCAACTCCGACACGTGGGCAGCATGCCGTATGCATCTTATCACCCACACTTTGATAAGTGCAGCTTAGCTTAGCTGCGTGTACAGAGGGACACACCCTAAGAGCACTCTTTTCTCATCTCTGTGCAGGCGCCATCAATCAGCCAGCAGAGGTCGTAATTGCACCAGTCATTAGAGAGAGACTTAGTCCCGCCAATCGTTGTTCGTGTGGTTGCTCAGCCGGCAAGGCAGAGCTGAAATTTGATACCAGCTCTGGTTCCAGCGTGTGTTTTTACCGCTGTGCCACCTTGGACAGGTTTTATTTAAGTGCTGTATAAATCAACAGATCAACAGGTCTGGCAGTAATCATGCCTGGGTGTGATTAGGGAAACTGGTAATGGACAATTAGAATTTAACTGCTTAACAGATGCTTAAGGCTAGGAACACAGCCTTCAAGTCTGGTGACGAGAATGCACTGAGAACAGCGAGAGCCAACTTAAACCGTGCCATCAAACTAGCAAAGCGTGCTCACGGGCAAAAAATCCAGGACTTTTTCCATGATTCCACTAACACCAAGGATATGTGGCACAGCATATGGACAAATTATCACAAATTACAAGCTAACCCCTCCTGTGTGTGATGATGATGACGTGGACTTTCTAAATAGACTCAATAACTTCTTTGGGAGATTTGAGGCACTAAATAGCACTCCAGCGAAGAAAGCTGTTCCCCACCAAGATGAGAAGGTACTCTGCCTTGATACGGCAAATGTGCGGAGGACTCTGAGGAGAGTCAATACACGGAAGGCCCCAGGCCTTGATAATATACCTGGTCGGGTGCTCAGGGAATGAGCAGACCAGTTGGCCCTTGTTCTAACGGATATATTTAACACCTCACTGGATCTAGCCAAAGTCCCATCATGTTTTAAGTCTGCCATCATCATTTCAGTGCCAAAAAAACCTCATATTTCATCATTAAATGACTACCGGCCCGTTGCACTCCAGTTATGATGAAGTGCTTTGAGAGGCTGGTTAAGAAGCACATCACCTCTGGACTCCCCCCCCCCCCTCCCCCTCACTGAAAGACCACAGTCAGTAAGGATTGGACAGAACACCTCCAGTGTCATCACCTTCAGCACAGGTTCCCCTTAAGGTTGTGCACTGAGCCCCCTGCTGTTCACTTTGATGACTCACGACTGTGTCCCTAGGGCTGCCACTAATCACATTGTGAAGTTCTCAGACGACACTACAGTGGTGGGCCTTATCAAGGATGACAACGACTTGGCCTACAGAGAGGAAGTTGAGCTGTTGGTGGGTTGGTGCAAAGCGAACAACTTGATCCTGAACGTGGATAAACCAAAAGAGATCATCATCTACTTCAGGAAGAACCAGCCCAGCCACGCTCCACTTTTCATTAACATCACGGCAGTGGAGGTGGTTAACAGCATAAAGTTCCTGGGGGTGCACATCACAGACAACCTCACCTGGTCTGTAAACACCGCGTCACTGGTCAAGAGGGCACAGCAGCGTCTTTACTTCCTGCGCAGGATGAGGAGAGTCCACCTGCCCCCGCCCATCCTCATTACCTTGTACAGAAGCACCATAGAGAGCATTCTGACAAGCTGCATCTCTGTGTGGTGTGGAGGCTGCAGGTCCACCAGGTTCTGTAACAGTTATTTCCCCCAGACCATCAGACTGCTGAACTCATAACACTTTTGAACGGTTATATGTTGCTTGAACTATTCTAGGTTCGATACTGGACACCATGCCCTTCTGTGCACTCATTTATCTACCTCTGTAAATATATATGAACAATTTTTAACTTCACAGGCCACTTTGCAAAATTTTTTTACAAGTGTTTGGGTACCCAGTGTTTGTAAATTTGTTTTGGCATATGTAAAAGTGTTTCAGCACTTGTAAATTTGTTTTCGGCATATGTAATTTTGTTTTCTAAAATGTTAATTTGTTTTGCACTTCTCGGCCGCACATTTCTGACGGAAAAGGTAGGTACAATAACACCGGAAGTGCGTGTTGCTTACCTGCTGTCAATCAAACTGTTTGTCAGCGGTAAAGTGAACGGAGTTTGTGATGGTGACGATAAACAAGGTTTTGTCTAGTTTGTGGAAATCATTTTATCCAGTTGACCCGCTATTGTTTTTCTTGTGGAAAGTTATTAGATTGTGCAGATGTTTAGATGTGTGCATCTCTATCTACTGTCCGCTCTTCTAAACATCTAAGGAATTCCCACAAGGAAAACAAAAGCGAAATAATGAAAGTAATTAACACAAAATGGACAAAACATTGTTTATTAGGGACGGAACATTTGATGCCGAGGCTTTAAAGCTTGTTTCACTTTTGTAACAGTGGACTCAGTGTATCGGAGCTTATATTAAAGCAGCATGTGCAGGACTGATGAAGCTTTGGTGCTGTGTGTTATCTCACTGATTATATAAGAGACAATCAAACCAGGGTTACCCACCGTCCTGTAAAATACAGAATCCTTCTTTATCTGGAGACTAAACGCCGCGTTCTGTATTGAACTGATACAGGACGCTTTGTTCTGTATTTTTCAAATTTCAATTTTTCAATGTATCAATGGGAGACAGAGTGATGTGTATAAAAACAGAAGGAAACTGCTGTTTAATTAATTATATTAAGTAGTGTTCACTTTTATTCTTAGTAACGGTGTGTGTGCGCTGGTTATAGCAGCATAACCTGTTTAATACACTACACCGCTGTATGAGTAGCACAGTGGGCAGAGTGCGTTGTTTTGCCTAAAATATGGTTGACTTATTATTATAAAGAATAAAAATAATAAATGTTAAACACCATAAATAAAACCTTTGTTCTCATGACTGTGTAAGGTGCCCCCCCTCCCCCCAGGTATTTTCAGCACAATCAGGAAAAAAGCTTCAAAAGCTTAAATGAGGCTTCATCTGCACTCATACAGCGGTGTATTAAACAGGTTATGTTGCGCACACACCGCGTTACTAAGAATAAAAGTGAACATATATGAATATAATTAATTAAACAGCAGTTTCCTTCTGTTTTTATACACATCACTCTGTCTCCCATTGATAAAAACCCAGCTAACAATTTTTGGTTCCCAGAACGTTCCGGGAACGTTAGTTTTTGGTTCCCAGAACGTTCTGGGAACAGATCATTTTGGTTGCCCTTTGGTTCCCCAGGAAAGTTTTCTTTACGGAAATAGAACGTTCCCGTTTGGTTGTGCATTATAGTTGTGGGAACGTTCCCCTAACGTTCCCCTAACCTTAAAATTATTGAAACCTTAAGGGAACCTTGTACTAACCTTTAAATTATTGAAAACTTTAGACAACCTTGCAATAACACTCCGGTAACACCGGCAGCCCGTGTCGGCTCTGACTCTTTTTGAATGACTGCCCAGAATCGGGCCAAATACACTGGCCCAAATCCGGGTGCCAGATCTCCGCCGACTCTCCCATAACTGGGCCGGAATAGCCCCCGAAACACTACGATACTATTTATTTACCGTTTTCTTCTCCTTTCACATCCTCATAGAAAAAATAGTAGATTTATGCTACAGATTAACTACAGATGCTACAGATTAACTACAGATTGTGCAGTAGAAAGTATTTTATTAAGATAATTGCAGCAAGTAGTATAATAATAATCAGAATATTATAAATAAGACCAATTACAAAAGTGAACCAAAATGACAGCTATATGAATACTATACATAGAAAATAACATATAATTGCATATAAGAATAATAATTATAAAAGTAAACTATATATATATATATATATATATATATATACTGTATATATATATATATATATATATATATATATATATATACACAATATAAAGAAGTACTGTTTGTTTGTTTATTAGGATTTTAACCTCATGTTTTACACTTTGGTTACATTCATGACAGGAACGGTAGATTCATCAGTTCTCAAGGTTATATCAAACACAGTCATGAACAATTTAGTGTCTCCAATTCACCTCACTTGCATGTCTTTGGACTGTGGGAGGAAACCGGAGCACCCGGATGAAACCTACGCGGACATGGGGAGAACATGCAAACAACACAGAAATGACCCAGACCGCCCCACCTGGGGATCGAACCCAGAACCTTCTTGCTGGATCTTGTGACCTTGGCTGATGATCTACACCGGCTGTTAGATGCTGCAGAGTAGTGTTCATAGTTTTTACTCATGTATGAGAGGTGAATAAGCAAATGTGGCTCAGTGATGGTAGTGGACACTTGAATATCTACAAAAAATACAAGGGACAATCTTTGGGTTATAAAATTATATACGATCAGCCATAACATTAAAACCACCTCTTTGTATGTATACTCTTTTTCTATCAGCTCCACTAACCATATAGTTTACTAACCATTTACTGACTTTCCCTATGGGATTAATAAAGTTATCTATCTATAGGTGCACTTTGTAGCTCTACAGTTCCACTGTCGTCCATCAGTTACTCAGCATACTTTGTTAGCCCCTTTTTACCTTATTCTTCAATAGTCAGGACCTCCACATGACCACCACAGAGCAGGTATTATTTAGGTGGTGGATCATTCTCAGCACTGCAGTGACACTGACGTGGTTGGTGGTGTGTTACTGTGTGTTGTGCTTATATGACTGGATCAGACACAGCATCGCTGCTGGAGTTTTCAAATACCGTGTCCACTCACTGTCCACTCTTAAATTATACACACCTGCTTTGTTGGTCCACCTTGTGGATGTAGTCAGAGATGGTAGGTCGTCTGTTGCTTATTATTGTATTACTATTATTGTTGTTGTTGTTCTTGTTGCTTATTGTAGCTTTTAAGTTTACGTTATCCACAGTATTCAATGAACTTTAATTATTTAGCAGCTGTTGTCTAATGCTAGAAACTGTTAGCCTTTTAGCTAACGTTACCTGAAGTGTTTCAGTTCAGACTACCAGTTAACCTGAAACTCACTAGATAACATTACCATAAACAGTTTCCATTTCCAGAGATTAAATGTTTATTTACCTCACACGAACGAACGAGTCCTCTTCTTCAACGGCTCGCGTCGCACTGTTGCTATGGTGACGCTCGTTCTGCCGCCGCTGAATCAGAGACTGGACGCTGGGCCACAGCCGGACAACCAGCGTCGGCGCGCACGCGTTTCTACGAGCACCAGCCAAACCCAGCTGTGGTAACAACTGGGCCGGATCTGGCTACATTGATTCTGGCCGATTCTGACACTCGGCCGACTGTGCCGATAGAAAAGTGGGAACTGGGCCAGATGATTGTGCTAGCTGGGTTAACTTAGAAACCTTCCGGGAACGTTACTGGAACGATACTTTATACACATAAGAAATAAAACCTTATACAAGCTTTACCTAACGTTCTCTGTTAGTTCTCATAAAACCATGAGAGAACGTTAGGTTTCATAGTTTTATAGTTGGTACTTGTAAGTAAAGGTTGATCTACATGGACCGTCTCAAGCAAAAGGCTGTATTTTTGGTAAGTTCCTACCAAAAAACTTTAAAGATTGTTAGGTTTTTCGGAACATAAAAACGTACATTTAATATGGGAAGTTTTACGGCATTTTCCAAGTTTTACGACATCCAGGCCGCATGGTCTTTTGTCCAACATGGCGCCGGCTAGGCTCCCTCCCTGACTTCTACCGAAGGGGGGAGGCGGAGCCCTGGGCTTTTTAGCACACTTCATTGGCTCCACCAGCAGTAAAGAAGGAGGAGCCTAGCTGAGTTTAAAAAAGAACGGCGCGGACAGAAGCGGTCTCTTTCTGTGTGGTTGTGTTTCTAGACTGCAGGAGAAAGGAGCGCCGATTGGCTTAGCTCTGATATATATTCACAGATCATTTTTACACTTAATAAAGTGTTTTAAAGAGTACTTTCTGGACTTCCCGACTGCTTTCTTCAGGACCTTTTGAACTAAAAGATTTATCCTAACAAATGGTAGCAGAGGATGGTTCAAGAGGCCTGAGATAGCATCGAATCGATTCAGCTGATCAAGGTAAGACCTGGAATTCTGAAAATCTTTTGTACTCAGTACAAGGCGCGCGCCTACTTAAGGTAAACAGACGTTCAACTTTACCAGGAAAATAAATAAGTCACTCAAAAAAAAAAAAAAAAATCTGTGTGCATATACACAAAACATACAACATTTGAAAAAAAAAAAAAATACACCAATCAGCCATAAAATTAAAACCACCTCCTTGTTTCTACACACACACTGTCCATTTTATCAGGACCACCACAGAGCAGGTATTATTTAGGTGGTGGATCATTCTCAGCACTGCAGTGACACTGACATGGTGGGGGTGTGTTAGTGTGTGTTGTGCTGGTATGAGTGGATCAGACACAGCAGTGCTGCTGGAGTTTTTAAATACCGTGTCCACTCACTGTCCACTCTATTAGACACTCCTACCTAGTAGATGTAAAGTCAGTTACATCTACTACACCTTGTAGATGTAAAGTCAGAGACGATCGCTCATCTATTGCTGCTGTTTGATCTTCTAGACCTTCATCAGTAGTCACAGGACGCTGCCCACACTGTGAACACGGTATTTAAAAACTCCATCAGCGCTGCTGTGTCTGATCCACTCATACCAGCACAACACACACCAACACACCACCACCATGTCAGTGTCACTGCAGTGCTGAGAATGATCCACCACCCAAATAATACCTACTCTGTCATGGTCCTGGGAGAGTCCTGATCATTGAAGAACAGAGTGAAAGCAGGTTAAAAAAAGCATGCAGAGAAACAAATGGACTACAGTCAGTAATTGTAGAACTACAAAGTGCTTCTATATGGTAAGTGGAGCTGATTAAATGGACAGTGGTTTTAATGTTATGGTTGATCAGTTATATAATGTGTTTTATAAAGAAAATGCATAGTAAACATCCATTACTACTGGAACCCAAAGCAATATCATTCAGTAGTAGTATGCAGTGGTTAAATCAAATTTTCTTTTCAGTGGTGATTGGAACATGGGTTCACAATGTCTGCAACACAAATATAACTATTCACTATTTAGCATGAATATTACATATAAAAACTGCAAATTTCTCTAAAACAGAGCATTTCACACCAAACTACACTGAATGAATTTGTTGACATGCTAACCATTAATTATGCAAAAACATTAGAGAACATAAAGAGTTCTTTTTCAAGACGAAAAAAATGGCATCAATAAAGAATGATCCACAATGACGCAAAGAATTCTTACGTACAAGGCTGTAAAAATCTATTTGCACCTTCCCAAATCTTCTACTGTTGCCAATGTCACATTCCAATGTTTTACAGCTTTCAAATAACATTAACACAAAATAAACAACACAAGCAAACACAAACGCAGCTTTTAAATGATCATTTAGTTTCATGAAGATGTATTCAATACAGATAACACCGATAACCGATAATCCAATTGACAAATGTGTTCGGTGTTACTAGGCATGACTGCAGCTTTTAAATAATAGTTTAGTTTATTGAACATGTGAAATAGTAATGTGTTTACTCATGTTGACTATCTTATATTAAAATTAGTTTACAACTCATAGACATTAAAATGTAACAAATAAACAACAATATAAGAAATTGGGAAGGAGCAAATACTTTTTTTTTTACAACACTGTAGTTTTCAACTCTGGACAGCTAATATCTTTGATAAAAGCAGTAGGTATTGGTCGAACCTCAAACAAAACAGTAAGACTTTCCTTATAATATTTGTGTTTACCTAACAATGTAGTGTTGTAAATCTGTTAATAACAAAGGCCCCATAAATGTGCAAGCGCTCAAACGATTATAATGACAATCGTTCAACAGTAAATAATGCATGAACAAATCACCCCAAATCCAACAGGAAAGGGGGTACTGTACCACTTATAAATAATATATGCATATATAACAAAGCATTTGAATGCAAGGTTCACATATGTTCACAAAAATCAATGAGAGGGGTCATAAAAGAGGCTGAGGCCAAGATACCCTCTATTCAGTGATTCATTCCAAAACATGTCAGTTTACTGATAAAGTCTGTTTTTAAGGACTTGGACTTTCTTAGAGAGTGTGTTGCCTTCCAGCTCCATGACAACCTTCTGAAGCACTTCGAAGATGTACTTGAGTTCAGGAGGGTAGTTTAGGTTTAGAGAATACATTAGGCCAAACAACATTGCAGAAGCTAATGCAACGTTATCCAACTCCTGCAAGACCACTTGACCCTCAAGGACAATCCCAATGTCGTCTGGTTTATCACTGGCATCTCTTTTTTTTAAAACATATATTCCCAGTGTGGTCTCCTCAATGGATCCCTGGATGAGGGCTTCATCTGCTGCCTGAAGAACACACAGTCACAAAATAAGATTACACAAACACATTGCTAATGTGTAGAGGAAATATTGTACTGCAGAATGAAAGGACAGGTTCTGAAGTTAGCCTACACATTTTTGTGAATGATCGCACTGGGCCCCAAAATGGATTTCAACTGCAATATTCTCATCAGAATTATTATTCTATTTACTGTATTTTATTACCCATATTCATTTACATGCTAACAAGTCACTGGCAATAAATTGCCAAAGAGCAGGCATATGTTGCTTTTCCACCATAGTAAAAATCCATACTGTCACAGCCCCATCATTACAATATTGATATCTGACTTGGCTGATATATAATTTCAATAAATAGACATTGTAAAGTTTACAAAATATTAAAGATAAAATCTGGGCATCTGAACCTCAAAAATAGTACTCACCACATACTCTCTCAAGAGGTTTTCTGGATCCTCGTTGAGGTACACACAAATTGCCTTGATGATACATTCTCGTCCTAAATCAACATCATCATTCTATTCAAAGGGAATAAGCAGAGCAAGTTGTTTGCTTAAAGTCTTTTTCCTTTTAATCAAATGCTACATCAACAAAGCAGTACTTTTTTCAAGGAAGTATACTTACTTGAGCCATGGGTGCTATGATGCTCTCTAGGTGTTTGCCTATTTGTCCTCCTCTTTTTTTAAACAGAACCATCAGTTTCTCAGAGTGCACATCTAACTGAGAGAGAAATCTGGACTGAAGGGGCATGGTGGTAATCCGCTTAAATTCAGCATTTATCTGAAAACAAGAATGATTAGACATAAATGTGCTGTGAAGCAGGAATTTGGAAAGAAATACAATGAAAACGTTTGTCACCCGTTTATTTACTATAAGCAAGAGGAAGCTTAAGTTTAATTTGTACAGCAGTTCCAAAGTTCACAAATAATTAGTATTATGACCTCTGGAGCTTGGCCTGGGGGTAGTGTACGACGGGGAGTTCCTGGTGGCTATAGGCAGCCCACATAACCTGGTCAAGCTCAGCCCAAAAAGGCAACATGGGAGGATCTTGTGGACCCACTACCCAAAAAATCCAAAGTAAGGGTGTGGTGCAGTGTTTGTTGGCCACATGTTTGTTGGGCACATAAGCGGACTACATAATGACGATAATTTGTCTAAAACTAAGGGGGGCCGTCAAGCAGCCAGCAGATAATTTTACAAAAATATGCCAAATGTTTAGCTTTGTGGCAAAGCTCAACAGTTAGGCTTCATACAAACAGCTTTTGTTTTAGCTTGTTCATAACATCTCTGTGTGTAGAATGTTATAAATTACATACCTCGCTTACGTCAAAGAGTGCTGGCCATCTTGCCTGAAAGTCTTGTATCATTGGTGTATCACGAACCACTTCATGTCTCCTGTATGCAAATGTCTTTTCCATTTTCATTCTCAGTACTTCCCTGTTGTTCTTCTTCTTAACATCTGAAAGAAGCTCAACTCTCACACTCTCAAGGCTCTTAACAGATTCTCCAGCAGGATAGGAGGGACAGTAGTTCACTTCAGACCTCCTAGGTTTTTTTATGCCAAAAGCAGCACTTGATTTGCCCTCTGGTTTGTGCTTAAGAGAGTTTATTGTCACCTCTGGACACCCAAGCTTTCTCAAGTGAGTGCGGTAGATTGCCAGTTTATTCTTCAAGCTAGCTTTCCATCCAGCAAATCCAGTGAGGGAGCCTTTCTCAGTCAGGCAAGGATGCTTTGAGATGAGGGCCTCTCCAACAGTGTTAAACTCTTTATCAGTGACATAAACTTTAAACGTAACTATTTCTTGCACCAGGCCGTCAAGAATGTTTGACTTCAGTTTTGGATCTGGAATAAGCAATGTACCATTTTCCTTGTAAGCTGCATTGCCCTGATGAAGTTTCAACTCTGCATCGTAACAAAACTTAGGAACATGAAAGATTCTAGGCCAAAATAACCGAGAGCTTGATGACGATGACTCTGACTCTGGTGAAGAGAGTATATCTGTGTCAACACTAGACAGAGATGAGGATTCATCAACCGAGCGATGGGCAGTAGCTGAGGTAAAAGAGATATTAGCACAGTGGGGAGCTGAAGCGTCGGTTATGGGAATTACTCTGATTGTCCCTCTATCCTGTACTTCATCAATTGAAGTAAGGTTCATAAACTCATTTCCAAATAGTTCATCCATAAATTGAAGCCTAAAATTAAAGTGAACTTCACACTGTCTTTGTACCTCATCAACAAGTTCTTTGATAGATTCAGGAAGTCCATTTTGGAAAGTTATCCTCTGACTGCTGTTGTCACCCAGGATAACTCTGAGAACTGCTGGGGAATACATCCTTCTATGCCTTAGTCTGTTAAGAGAAAGTAAGAATAGTGATTAGGTTAAAGCATAATTACTTATTATTTTAGGTTAATCAGATTTTTTATTTTATTTATTTATTTTTATTGTATTGAAACAACCATGTATTGAATAGGATGTCAGGTTTCTCATTTTTAAACTGATTCTAGCCCAGGCTTTTATTTTGTAGTCAAATCATAAAACATCATCAACTACTCCACTTATCCTTTTAGGGTCATGGTGGCAATAGGGCAAGCAAAAAACCCAGATGTTTCTGCCAGGGGCCCCTTCCCCCACACTGTGCCCAACAAACACTGCACCACACCCTTAATCTGGATCTTGCGGGTAGTGGGTCCACAACATCCTCCCACGTTGCCTTTTTGGGTTGAGCTCGGCCAGGGTTAAATGGGCTGCCTAGCCACCAGAAACTCGTTGTTGGACACTACCCCCATGCCAAGCTCCAGGGGTAGGTCCTGGTAAGCCTTTCCTGGGCAGGGCACACAGTGTGCTCTCCTTTGGGTTCATAAGGGCGAAATATGGATCGTGTTTGTTTGGATCTTCACTCCAGACCTGTTCACCTTGGGAGACCCTACTGGGAGCTCTTGGCAACCTAGCCCTGGAGTTCATTAGATCACACAAGCCAACAAAATTGCATATATGTACAAAACAGAACACTTTAATGACAACTTTGGGGAGGGTTAACCAACCTTTAATAATGATATGCCTTTTTAAGGTCACCATACGGCTTGATCCAACCATGTAACAGGCCAGTGGATATGTGTCAGTGAGGTCACTGAGTGCCACAAGTTTTATTTCTCTGGACGGGGACAAGCTTAGTTCAAAGGCTCTGTAGTGTTCACTGTACCACCCACACAGAACTTTTACAATAAAAAACAGACTCTCATGTATTACACACATCTGAATAATTTCAGCAAACTCTGGTAATCCACCTGCTGATCCATGGACAACTACCATGCCATTACTGTAGGCTATGCCACTACTTGATGCATTCTTGGCAAGATGAACTTCAGACATGCTAGGGCATTTTAGCCTAATAGCCTCAGCCACTTCCTCCTTCAGTACATCAACTGGAACTGTGGATACATTAGATACAGTACATTTAGGCTAGATGTACCATAGGATGGCGAGTTTATGTGAAAAGCAATCATCATTTGATGTTTTGAAGCCAAAGTAAGAGGTATATTCTTAAAGCAACTGGTGTGTTGCACAATGTTCTTAAAGAAGCCATGCTTGGCTTCAAATCGCATTGTCCAAACTGCAACTACTGGTCCAAAACATCTTATCATCTGAGGATAGTGCTCAAGATAGTGATGCTTCGGTAGAATTCGGACATCAGGGAACAGCTCTTGGTACCTCTGTCTGTGGTCAACAATTTTGCTGTCAAGGAATGAGATGGATTCATCAGTATGCACGGGAGCAACAACTAACTCAACAATATCTTTCAAATCCATCAACACAAGCCACGCTGGCTCATTTTCTGGCACAAGATGCCCAATCACAAATGGAAGCAGCCTCAGTAGGCTCCAATTTTCATGAGCGTTGCCGCCAATAGTTTTACGAACCAAGAAACTCTGTGGTACAATGTGTGGCTTATTCGTTTTGTCTGACCATTTATAGGGAAAAGCCAATATAGCTTTATTCAAGTGATCCAATGTAAATAACTTTTTTGAAATCATTGATGCCAAGCAGTACGCCAGCTCAACAGGCACAATGCCCTCAAATAAGTCATGAGCAATGTCAGGAGGGAAACCGGAGACAACATGAAAATGAGACAGATTTTTGGTAAAAACACACTCCCTTTTAACTCCAAAGCAATGTGCATTGATCTCACAAGCTGTTTTTACATGTTCTGCATGGTCCTCTTTAGTTCTCAGCCTGAAAGCACCAGATGCAACACAATGATTCCTAATATCACAACTCCTTCCTGTGCAAAACCGACAAAAGAAATCACCAGAAAAACTTTCTATGAATCCAGCAATACTGTGAGCTCCCAAGTTATCAGCCACAATACACAACACTGTACCTTTAAGAGACCTGCCAAACAAAGGCACATACACACCATGGTCCTCAAGAGTTTTTAGATCTTGAAGAAGAGGTTCCAAAACTTTGTCATAACCGTAAGTTTTTACAAAACCACTCTTACAAAGTACTGCAAGATAAATAGACGACAACGACGAGTGGGAGCCTGGTGGCAAATTACCTAAAATCCAGTAAATACCACAAAGCTTGTGTTTTTTCCGGGAAGTGCCTAGGGGGTTGCAGGTCTCAAAATCATCAATATAGAGACGCAGTGATATTCGCAACTCATCTGCATTCAGGAAGCTGTTTTCCTTAAAATGTAAACCATCTTCAGGTGACCTGAATTCATAAGATGGGTCAAGTTCGATGTCCTGCTGTTCTCTATGATTTTGAATAATCCTATCAAGAATGTCTTTTCTATTTAAAATTTGCTGCAAAGATTTTAACAGTGGAACATACTGAAAAGTGTGTTTTTTTTTATGATCAAGTATGTAAGTAATTGGTTCCACAACATTGAATTTTTCCTTGTAGTACTGTTTGCGTCGATACGAAGTGCTTAGAGGGCCACCTTTTTCAATTGCTTTTGGAACAGGGTTAGATGAGCAAACCGCTGTGGTGATTTCTGTAACTACAAATTCATCAACATGTAGGTTGTGATGCTGAAAGATATCCCTTACAGCATCTCTTGATAGTGGAACTGATGCAGAGTTTATCAAGTAAAGTTCTTGTAAAAATTCATCAATAGCTGTACCTGGCACATGGACTAAATATTCCAACTTCAGTAAGGCTGCTGCAAGCTGCTGCTCAATTACACTTGGAAGTGCCTCATGTTCATTGCTTAAATCAAGAGATGTATCAGAAACTCCCTCTTTCACACACTCGCAATCCTGACTATCAGTAAAAAAATTATCTAATGATGGAGCTGTTAGTGTAGTTGTTTTCACAATACCTGGTAAGAAGTCAGTTAACTTGTGAGGTGTGTGTCGGCGACTCTTATGAGCTTTAAAGGTTCCATAAATACTGGTTTGAAAACTACAGCCAGCAAACATGCAGCTGACATTTTCATTTCTCTTTAGATGCGTGTTGATGTGTATAAAAAACTCCCTTTCATTAGCTAAATTCTTGCATGCACATAAGTGACAGCTAAATATAGACAACTCTTTATGTGTCTGATTATCATGTGTGGAATGCACCCTACTTTGATGTACGATTAAAGCATTCCATGTCTTAAATGTACATGGACATTTAGAATATGTACATGGATAGCGTATGGTGCGTCCAAAATGTGGGTGTTTAAGTTTGTAATGGTTAAGTAGTTGTAACCTACTTCCAACAGCTACTGAACACCCTTTACACTGCCACATTTACTAGAGAAAGAGAGACAAACTATGGTTAGGTCAGTTCATTTACAAAATAAGTCTTGCCTCACAAAATAATTAAATGCTGCATACCACTATTCTCTACCACTCAAAAGCATACATTTAGATGCCACCTTTAAAACCAAAACCACTGTAGTGTAATTCAACAGCCATCCAATAAATCCCACCATCATAATGGTTGTCATTTTTAGTCACCTGTGTTTAATGGAAGTGTTAATTAACATTCACAGCAACTTTAGGTGCTGTAGTTTGTGGTGCTGTTTAATTTGTGTTGTGTTTAATATTTAGAATAATTAGGTTTAACTTTATTAGTGACACCCATCTAAATCAGTTTCAACAAAAAAATGAACATTAGAACCTTAAAGAAAGTAAGACTCACTTCAGGGCTGTTGGAAAAAAGTTCATAACAATGATGTGCATCTAAAAAAATAGAAATTATCTATATTCTTGCAATTCTTTTAGCACATTTTTTAAGATGAATAGCATCAGTCATGCTGTGGAACAAGTAAACCAACAAATGCATTTGAATAATAATGCTCACCACTAAAGAGCCTTTGACACAGCACTCAGAGCAAAGTTGGAGGATACCTATAAAGTACAAAATAAATTGTATTATTTCATTTAAAATAATTTTAAACTTTATTTTTTTTTAACTAACTACTTCATAGAAATCAAGTAAATCTAACATCTAATCCACATTTCAATTTAGAGAAACACATTTGTGGTCTGTTTATATAAATTTCAAACATATACTTTTAAGTGTTAAATCATTACATTTACATTAAAATCTCAGTTCAACCACCAAGATTTTGTTCAAAATGAAAAAAAAATGTACTCACCACAATTGCACAACCTTTGGAACAGCACTCAAGAGGCCAAACAATGGCACTAGATGAAAAAAACGTCTAAACAGTTTTTAAAAAATGTTATTTGTAAAGTAAAATAAACCATAGGAATTTACAGTGAGACTCCATAAAGGCTTTTATAATGAGAAAACTGACCAACACCGTCTAAAGAATTATAATATTATTTAACTAATGAAGTTATCTCATATATATAAAGTCTATTTTCACAAGCGTTAGCTTGTTTTACAATAGTAACGTTTTTAAAAAAACTACCATTTATTACGGATTTTAAAAGAGAAGTTCTGTCACATACATTTTCAAAATCTAAAACACATTACCGCATTATTAATACTGATAAAAAAAAGTTAACGTTTAAGCATTAACATAAACTTCGTTTCGCTCGAAATTATCGGCATATCAAAAACTAAACTTGTTCAAATATTGCATGTAAACAAACTACCTCTAACACTGACTGAAACTTAATAAGTTTTAATTACCTTTTCCGTGTAGTTTGCGGTCCACATCCACAGTAAATCTTTCAAAAGCGAGGGAAAATATGGCGTGCTTCAACAGTGACGGTTTTCTGTCCTCGAGACTGACCCCCGAAGGCGAAATTTCCCGGGTAATAAAACATAACTACTTTAATTATTCTTAACATGATTGAAACTAGCAGAATTTACATACCTAAAAATTGAAATATATTTACAAGATTTAAACATGTTCTGAAGAGAAATATAAATAAATTATGTAATATATACAAACTGCATATTTGTAATTTGAACAGCCCTCGAGTTTCCATTTTTTCAGTGTGTTTAGTAGGCTACCTACAGCATCAAAAGCCTCCTAAGCAGTGCACTGGTTTCTGCAACTTTATTAATAACAGTGTCATTGTCTAAAGACATGGCTTATCTGCTGCTCTGAGGCTAAAAAAATGTCATTATAGGTTAGCCTATTTTGCTGAATAACATAACATGGACATAACATGGTGTGAAATTGATAGTGATTTAGGCTAATTGTCTCCATTTGTTAAAATAAATTAGGCTATCGTGCTGACATCTGTCTGAACAATTTAACATATATCATGTATTTTCTCTACATTATATTTTACATTACAAATAACTACACTGTAACAAATTTCTGTAGTTTTTACAGTATTACTACTGTAGAATGATAAAATTCTTACTGTAGAACCTGTACACAGCATTTTACTGTAGATCTGCAAAGAATCATGGTCAAGTTTCAGTGGTGAACGAATTTTACAGTAAGCATATTTCTGCTGTGAATCACAATACAGTAAGTTTAAGCGGGATTGTTCTTTTCTGTCAGTTTAAACAATAATCCGTCTTTGGTAATAGTACAGTTTGCATTATATCTAACAAAAATATTAGTTTTTTTATCACTCAGACAGAAAGACATCTTTATATAATCAGTAACAGGTACAGAAATTAGAATTACTTGATAATAGTCACCTACTCTTTTAAAACGCTATTAAGACAGAAAGCGAGCTAGCTCGCTAAACATAGAACTAATCGGCCAGTTGATAAACAACTAGCTAATGGTCTAGCCAAAAGTGATACACTAGAGAGCCAGCGTGCATAACATTACCAAAACAGGTAAGAATTTTAAACAGCACATTTTTAATAGCAGAATGTGTTTATTAATGTAATATCTCTAATGGGAGGTTAGGAATGAACAAAACTGTCATAGTCTCCAGTCTTGTATATAAATTTCTACAGCAGTAACAGTAATTCCTTGTTTTATCTTTACAGTGCAGGAAAGAAAACTTTAGCCCAAGATGTGGATTTTTTTATGGTTTTGTTCAAAACAGCAGTGTTTACAAAAATATGAATGTATTTATTTAATTATCTATGTATTTTCAAAAACATGTTTTAAAATGTTGAAATTCAATAAATGATTTTTGTTACAAATGCAGTGTCTTAATTTTTACAATGTATAGTTATTTTTCGAATATTATTTTAGTGTTAAATGCTGTAATGTCTTTAAAGTAGTCTGATATTTGCTGTAATGAAAAGACTGCATTACTGCTGTAATAGGTTACAGTAATGTGAAATTACTGTAATAAGAGCTACCGTACTGTGATTATTACTGTAATAAATATTACAGTATTTTATAGTTACTGTAATTAAATTTGCAGTAAGCGTACTGTAAAATTTATTACAGCAACTTACCGGCTAATTGCTGCCAGCAAGTTACTGTACATTTCACAGTGTCCTTTTTACAGTGTATCTTAGTTTACGGTTAGACTATCCTCTATCCTGTCCCTTCAGTAGTCAGTAGCTTCCTCGGGATCATCAGTACAGTAGCGTCGGAACAAAACATTCCATTAATGAGTTAGGCTATTTAATATATTACACTTCAAATTATGTTTATTATTTTCAGCTTGAAACTGGATATTTGTGATTAATGGTGTGTATTGGGTTCTACAAAATAAACTACGCTAAGTTGACATTGCAAATGTCCATATCTCTCTTTACCGGCTAACTGGGGTCTGTCCTCTGGAAAACAAGTCTGTTAATTTGGCACATTTGGCAGCATCTTCTTCCAACCCCCTTTTTTTAACTGGCTTTTTCGGCTTCACCTGGCCTCTTCCTGCACTCCATCACCACCGAGTCCGACTGATGGTTTGCGCTATTTACTTTTACCGGCGCTCCAGAAAAGACGCCTCGTGGGCCAAACCGGGGAGGGGGGGGATTCCCTCAGATGGTAGAACCAATCTGATCTACTGTGATGTAGGGGCTGCGCTGTCAGATGAATGAATGCAAGAAGAAAAATAGAAAAGTGACAGATGTGTCAAAATTATTTTTCCCAACCGGCCCAAACTCGAGATTGACATGAGCCGGCCCATCAAAAATCCTCCCGAATCTACCGATTAGCCACTCCGGGCTTGGTTAAAATTCATTTGGAAATGTCCATCTAAACGATATGATAGGAATGTTCAAAATGACTAAAACACTTTGCAACTCTGCCTGTTTTGAACTTGTCAGAGCTTGAAAATGCATTTGGAGATGTCAGTCTAAACGAACTAACCAGACTGTAAAGGAACACGTTGACATTAAACTACTCTGCTGTAAACGCTTCTTCGAAATTGTCGATGATGTTATTTTATATCAACGAAATAAAGCGAATGTTCAAAATGACTAAAACACTTCACGGGTTTGCATGCAACACTGTTTTGATCATGCTTGAGCTTAAAAATTCATTTGGCAATAAACGTCTGAACGAATAAACAAGATTGTTGGGAAATACTTTAACATTAAAATACTTTGCTTAATCGACATTTTCCGATGCTGAATATTCATTTGGCAATGTCCATATGAACGGAGTAATACGAATTTACAAACTGAAAAAGCTTATTGATGCTGTTAATTGAACGATTGTAAGAGCTTGTCTGACGCTGAAAATGAATTTGGCTGAGTAAGTCTCAATGAAGTAAAAGCAATGTACACACCAATTGAAACACTAAAATTCTGTGTTTTGCAAAGTAAGAAATACATTTGGCAAAGTCAATGCCAACGAAGTCTTAGGAATTCTCAAAACAACAAAACACTTCACTGCTATGCTTAAAACACTGTTTTGAGCATTTCTGAGCCTTAGAAACGTATTTGTTATGTAAATGCATTTGTACACACCAACTGAAAAACTAAACTACTGTGTCTTGCAAAGTTAGAAATGCATTTGGCAAAATCAATGTCAACGTCAATGTCAAATGTTAAGAATACTCATAACAATAAAACACTTCGTTGCTATGCTTAAAACACTGTTTTGACCTTGTCTGAGCCTTAGAAATGTATTTGTTACGTCAGATTGAAGAAATAATGCAATGTAAAAGACAAGTACGAGAACCTTTAATTGTTGTGCCTAAAACGGTGTTTTGAGCTTGTCTGAGGATGAAAATGCATTTGACAATGTCAGACTGAATACTTCGTGGAGAGTTGATGACGCTTAATATTCATTTGGCAATGTCCATAGGAATGTAGTAAAATGAATTTACAAATTGAATAAAACTTTTCAATTATTTATTAGTTATTAAAACGCTTCAAAGAGCTTGTCTGACGCTGAAAATGGCTATGTCAGTGTCAATTAAGTAATAGCGATTTGGAAAAACACTAAACTGCTGTGAATGAACTTGTCTGAGGACTGAAATGCATTTGGAAAAGGTAGTCTCAACGAAGTAATGAGACTTTAAAGTAACACTATACAAATCAACTATTTTGATTTCAACGTTTCGTTGAGCCTTTTTGACTTTTTAAATTCAGTTGGCAATGCTCAGATCACTGAAGTAATATAAATGTAAAAGGAACACTGACATTAAACTTCTCTGCTGTAAACGCTTCTTCGAGATTATCGAAGATGTTATTTCATTTGACAATGTTCATATCAACGAAATAAAGCGAATGTTCAATATGACTAAAACTTCACTGCTATGCTTCAAACACTGTTTTCAGCTTTTCTGAGCCTTAGAAATGTATTTGTTATGTAAATGCATTTGTACACACCAACTGAAACACTAAACTGTTGTGTTTTGCAAAGTTAGAAATGGATTAGGCAATGTCAATGTCAACGTCAATGTCAAAGTCAATGTTAAGAAATCTCATAACAACAATACACTTCACTGCTATGCTTGAAACACTTTTTTTTAGCTTGTCTGAGCCTTAGAAAAGTATTTGTTATATCAGATTGAAGAAGTAATGCAATGTAAAAGACAAGTTGTTGTGTTTTGAGCTTGTCTGAGTATGAAAATGCATTTGACAACGTCAGACTGAACACTTCGTGCAGAATTGTGGACGCTGAATATTCATTTGGCAATGTCAGTGTCAATTAAGTAATAGAAATTTGGAAAACAACTAAACCAAAAAGCTGCTGTGCATGAACTTATCTGAGGACAGAAAGGCATTTGGAGAAGGTAGTCTCAACGAAGTAATAAGACTGTAAAGTAACACTATATAAATCAACTATTTTGATTTCAACGTTTCGTTGAGCTTACTTGACTTTTTAAATTCATTTGGCAATGCCCAGATCACTGAAGTATATACTGTAAAAGGTTGAACAAACACTCCATTTATATGTTTTAAACACACTGTTTTGAGTTCTTCTAAATTAATTGGGTAATTTTAATATGAACGAAACATTAACAATGAACAAAACAACTAAAACACTAAACTACTGTGCATGAACCGCTGTTTTAGGTGTGTCTGAGCATTAGAAATGTATTTGTTATGTCCAGATTGAAGAAATAATGCAATGTAAAAGACAAGTACGAGAACCTTAAATTGTTGTGCGTAAAACGATGTTTTGAGCTTGTCTGAGTATGAAAATGACTTTGACAACGTCAGACTGAACACTTCGTGGAGATTTGTTAACGCTGAATATTCATTTGGCAACGTCCATACGAACGTAGTAAAACGAATTTACAAACTGAATAAAACTTTTCAATGATGTTATTAAAACGCTTTAAAGAGCTTGTCTGACGCTGAAAATGCATTTGGCTATGTCAGTGTCAATTAAGTGATAGAAATTTGGAAAACAAATAAACCACAAAACTGCTGTGCAAGAACTTGTCTGAGGACTGAAATGCATTTGGAAAAGGTAGTCTCAACGAAGTAATAAGACTGTAAAGTAACACTATACAAATCAACTATTTTGATTTCAACGTTTCGTTGAGCCTTTTTGACTTTTTAAATTCATTTGGCAATGCCCAGATCACTGAAGTAATTTTAGTTAGTTATTTTCAAAATGACTAAAATACTTTGCAACTGTGCTTACAACACTGTTTTGAGCTTGTCAGAGCTTGAAAATGCATTTGGAAAAGTCAGTTAACACGAACTAACAATACTGTAAAGTAACACTTTGACATTAAACTATTCTGCTATAAACGCTTCTCCGAGATTATCGATGATGTTATTTCATTTGACAAAGTTTATATCAACGAAATAAAAAGAATGTTTAATATGACTAAGTCAATGTCAACAGCAATGTCAGTCAATGTTAAGAATACTCATAACAACAAAACACTTCACTGCAATGCTTGAAACACTGTTTCGAGCTTGTCTGAGCCTTAGAAATGTAATTGTTATATAATATTGAAGAAATAATGCAATGTAAAAGACAAGCACGAGAACCTTAAATTGATGTGCGTAAAACGGTGTTTTGAGCTTTTCTGAGTATGAAAATGCATTTGACAACGTCAGACTGAACACTTCGTGGAGAATCGTTGACGCTGAATATTTATTTGGCAATGTCCATACGATCGAAGTAAAACGAATTTACAAACTGAATAAAACTTTTCAATGATGTTATTAAAACGATTTAAAGAGCTTGTCTGACGCTGAAAATGCATTTGGCTATGTCAGTGTCAAATAAGTAATAGAAATTTGGAAAACAACTGAACCACAAAACTGCTGTGCATGAACTTGTCTGAGGACTGAAATGCATTTGGAAAAGGTAGTCTCAACGAAGTAATAAGACTGTAAAGTAACACTATACAAATCAACTATTTTGATTTGAACGTTTCGTTGAGCTTGTTTGACTTTTTAAATTCATTTGGCAATGCCCAGATCACTGAAGTAATATAAATGTAAAAGGTTGAACAAACACTCCATTGATATGTTTTAAACACACTGTTTTGAGCTCATCTAAATGAATTGGGCTATTTTAGTATGAACGAAGCAATAACGATGAACATAACAACTAAAACACTAAACTGCTGTGCATAAACCACTCTTTAAGGCGTGTAGAAATGTGTTTGGTTATGTCAGATTGAGGAAAGTCACTTTTAACGAACTTTTAGAAATACTCAGAACACTTCACTGCTATGCATAAAACAGTGTTTTGAGCTTTTCTCTTCCTTAGAAATGTATGTTATGTCAGAACGTAGAAGTAAAAGCAATGTAAAAAAGTACGAGAACCTTAAGCTGTTGTGCCTAAAACGGTTTTTTGAGCTTGTCTGAGTATGAAAATGCATTTGACTACGCCAGAGTAAACAAAGTACAGAAACACTTTTACTATTATCTAATATGCTTTCAAAATTTTTATTGAAACTGTCTGACGGTTAAAATTCATTTGGCAATGTCCATCTCAACAAAATGATAGGAATGTTCAAAATGACTAAAACACTTTGCAACTCTGCATACAACACTGTTTTGAACTTGTCAGAGCTTGAAAATGCATTTGGAAAAGTCAGTTTAAACGAACTAACAAGACTGTAAACTAATACTTTGACATTAAACTACTCTGCTGTAAACGCTTCTTCGAGATTATCGATGATGTTATTTCATTTGACAATGTTTACATCAATCAAATAAAGCGAATGTTCAAAATAACTAAAACACTTTACAACTCTGCTTACAACACTGTTTTGAACTTGTCAGAGCTTGAAAATGCATTTGGAAAAGTCAGTTAAAACGAACTAACAAGACTGTAAAGGAACTCTTTGACATTAAACTGATATGCTGAAAACCATTTTTCAAGATTACAGATGATGTTATTTCATTTGACAATGTTTATATCAACGACATAAAGCGAATGTTTAATATGACTAAGTCATTGTCAACGTCAATGTCAAAGTCAATGTTAAGAATACTCATAACGACAAAACACTTCACTGCTATGCTTAAAACACTGTTTTGAGCTTGTCTGAGCCTTAGATATGTATTTGTTATATCTGATTGAAGAAATAATGCAATGTAAAAGACAAGTACGAGAACCTTAAATTGTTGTGTTTTAAACGGTGTTTTGAGCTTGTCTGCATATGAAAATGCATTTGACAACGTCAGACTGAACACTTCGCGGAGATTTGTTGACGCTGAATATTCATTTGGCAATGTCCATATGAACGTAGTAAAACGAATTTACAAACTGAAAAAAACTTTTCAATGATGTTATTAAAACGATTTAAAGAGCTTGTCTGACGCTGAAAATGCATTTGGCTATGTCAGTGTCAATTAAGTAATAGAAATTTGGAAAACAACTAAACACTAAATTCAAATTCATTTGGCAATGCCCAGATCACTGAAGTAATATAAATGTTAAAGTTTGAACAAACACTCGATTGATATGTTTTAAATACACAGTTTTGAGCTCATCTCAATGAATTGGGCTATGTTAGTATGAACGAAGCAATAGCGATGAACAAAACAACTAAAACACTAAACTGCTGTGCATAAACCGCTGTTTCTGGCACCTCCGTGAAGCTGGCCCCCCATGTGGTCAGAAATGGAATATAAATATTATTTTTCGTTTGTGCTGCGTTTGTGCTGGCTTGTGCCGTAGGACTCATCGTTTGTGCTGGCACCGTTTTAGAGAAATTAAGTATTATATTTTATTACCCATGACGTCACTCAGCCCCCCATCAGAGCCCAAATTGCACCAAAACCATCTCATTCGTTTGTGCTACGTTTGTGCTGGTTTGTGCTGCTAAAAGAAACATTTGTGCTCTTTTAATTCTCAAGTTATTACGCTATAAATATTACACCCGTGACGTCACCAGCCCCCCCATTAACGTCCAAATTGCACCAAAACCATCTCATTCGTTTGTGCTACGTTTGTGCTGGTTTGTGCTGCTAAAAGAAACATTTGTGCTCTTTTAATTCTCAAGTTATAGGCTAAATATTATTATTTTTTAATAAATTGAGGACATTTAGCCCAATAAAATGTTCAAATTGCATCAAAACCATCTCATTTGTTTGACATCATTTTGTTTGACGTCATCTAATCTGGGTGACGTCATTGGATGTGGATTCCACTTTGCACAGATATGTCAAAGCACTCAGCCATACTGCATATCCTCTTCAATATCCTCTTGAAACTAAACACGCAGTTTTAAATGGTTTTCATGTTTTAATTGATATTCCTGCAATATACACAACTTATGGCAGAACATAACTTACCACACGTTTGTAAACTGTGAATCACTTAACACTACAGAAATATACACTACAAAAGTATAGGTTTTACATGGCATTCTCTCTATTCATTCTTATTTAGTCGCATCAATCATTTTAATGTCAAAAGTCCTTTGATAAATAAACCAATTGTCCTTATGTGACTTCTTAACGGTGGGAATCTTTATTTTAAGCCATGTTTCCATGAGGACCAAAGTCTGAGATACAGGGTGGGGACCTGTTTGACTGTAAGCAGTCATTTTCAGACAGCACAACTTAAACTTAAACCCCTAAAATTTCTTTTCCAGGTAAAAATGTGACTAAAATAACAGTAAGATGACCTATTTTCAATATTTTGTACTTTATTGTCACTTTATGAAGAGAAAAGTGTCTAAGTAGACTCAACATCAGTAATAAAATACTGAGGCAGAGTTGGATTGTTTGTTGTATGAATACAAGTATTTTATGAAGAATGCAATGCATGTCTAATTTGACATGCAGTTTACTGGTGATCAGCAAATGGTTCGCTAGACTGTGGGAAATTTATGGTTTTCATGGTTGGGGCAATGGATTCCCATATGTGTATCACTGTAATGACACTGTAAAAAAGTAACCCCAAAGCATCCTCGGCTCATTAACATTGTTTGCAAGAATCTACTGCAGCATCCACTTACAAAACACAAAAATATATAACCCTCACCATATAACGTCATATTAGTCATTAAGGTTATACTTGTTTATCCATCTCCCTGTGCAACTTGCTGTCAGTTCTGTTAGGTCTTCACAAATCTGCATACTTTACACATTTATACTTTCCATCATGCTGCCCTGCATATTTATTGTATTAAGATGCACTGCCTTGTCTAATTACACTGCACTCATTCATTTTGTTTGTACTTTCTCTTTCACTAGATAGCATGCTGCACCAAAACCTTGGCAGAATGTCATTCTGCTCCACTATACACCACATTACCATGTTATTATACCTTTCAATTATGCTCACTGGCCAGTAAATTGGGCTTCAACAACCCAAGGCATGGCATGATAAAACATTATTTTTATGCAAGCTTTATTTAAAAAAAAAAAAAAAAAAAACACATATGAGAAAGACCATTGTCCTAGCAACAAAAAGTTGGTAGTCACGTTTGACTAAGGTCTGAGCATACTTTTCTTTTGTCCTCTCCTCAGGCAACTGTTGGAAGAGACATTCCAGGAAAGAGTTTTCATAGCGCATAAACACATAATTCTCATTTTAAAGTAATTTATTGCTTCTAATAAAACCCTGTAATAGTCCTCTGAGAATTTTAATCATATTAATGACATTTAAAACAAGATTGGACAGTTCTGTGAAAAATATAAAACAAACATATGCTGTACATACACATTAAAAGGCAAGTGAAAGACAAATCAACTGAAATTGAAAATGATTGCATCAAAAACATAGATGAAGGTAAAGGTAGATGAAGACAGTGACAGCTCTAATTCTGGCACATGGTCTCATGTCCTAAATGAAGAGATCTGGAACATGACCAGATTAGCCTGCATACTTAGTTTCAAGAGAGCAAAAGTGTACCCACACAGTGCATCTAAGTGCATTGACATCACTGGCCACTGTACTGCAAAATTGTCCATTTCCAGTGAGAGTCTACCAGAGGTGAGCACACCAGCAGTGCTAAAATGCAGAATTGATTACATTGATGACAGTCTTCATACTGGAAAGGCAAAGCACATGCTATCTGGAGAGAAAAGACTGCCGGTCTCTGAAGAACTCTGGCAGGGTAAAAAACTGCTACATGTGTGGCGAGCCACAGAGGCTTACAAGATAATGCTACTCGGTAACCCAGAGCTACCCACCTACCAAGCCTGAGTACATTAAGAAAAGCCAAACAAGAGAGAGGGGATAGGGAGGCAGAACACAAACACCCCATCCTTTCCCCCTCATCTAATAAAATACAGTGTGCCTCATAGGGGCAGTATTCATGACATCGGCCTTGACAAATTTTTTATGCCACTATTGGACCCCCTCTCAACTACTAGTCTACAAAATACTAGTAAAGACTCAAGTGTAAGTTTTGATGCTACAGGTACAGTAGTCAAAAGGCTCACATCCGCACATGTATTTCCATATCAAGGAGTTCTGTCCTCACATGGAGATACTTCTATTCACATCCCAGTGGTGCAAATGCTGTCTGAGCGGCATGACATTAACGCCATATCAAACTGGGTCTCTGAATGGCTTAGAGGAGGAGCATCTGTACCAAAAGAAGTTGTTTCTGATTTCTCTCTTGCATTACTGGGTGGTCTTGTTAAAGCCTTTACTTCTTACTCTGGTTTGAAGACCTATATAAATAGAATAACAAAGACATCAGAGCTATAACACAAACCATGGAATTTTGCTGTGACTAAACCTTTTCAAGCTATGTTACATTTTGATTATTTGGTGAGTCTGTAGGTAGAATATACTTGTTGACGACCCACAAGCATTTAAAACCTTTGAAATAACATTAGCATTTGGAATTCACAAATCAATTTAGCTGTGTAACATGTGTATGGATAATGTTATGGATAACATTTTAACATTTAAAATGTTAAAGGTTTTTAAAGGTAATTTGATTATAATAAATTTCACTCTGTGATGCAATTTTAACATTGTTAGGGGCTAAGTGTCCTCACTTAATAAAAAAAAAGAGAGAATTTAGCCTATAACTTGAAAATTAAAAGAGCACAAATGTTTCTTTTAGCAGCACAAACCAGCACAAACGTAGCACAAACGAATGAGATGCTTTTGATGCAATTTGGATGTTAATGGGGGGCTGGTGACGTCACGGGTGTAATATTTATAGCGTAATAACTTAAGAATTAAAACAGCACAAATATTTCTTTTAGCAGCACAAAACAGCACAAACGTAGCAAAAACGAATGAGATGGTTTTGGTGCAATTTGGGCTCTGATGGGGGGCTGAGTGACGTCACGGGTAATGAAATATAATACTTAATTTCTCTAAAACGGTGCCAGCACAAACGATGATTCCTATGGCACAAACCAGCACAAACGCAGCACAAACGAATAATAATATTTATATTCCATTTCTGACCACATGGGGGGCCAGCTTCACGGAGGTGTTTCTGGCGTGTCTGAGACTTAGAAATGTATTTGGTTATGCCAGATCGAGGAAAGTCAATGTTAAGAATACTCATGAAAACAATACATGCTTTAAACACTGTTTTGAGCTTGTCTGAGCCTTACAAATGTATTTGTTATATCAGAGTAAAGAAATAATATAATTTAAAAGACAAGTACGAGAACCTTAAACTGTTTTAAACACCGTTTTAGGCTTGTCTGAGTATGAAAATGCATTTGACTACGCCAGTGTAATCAAAGTACAGAAACACTTTTACTATTATCTAATATGCTTTCAACATTTTTATTGAAATTGTCTGACGAATAAAATTCCTTTGGCAATGTCCAGCTCAACAAAATGATAGTTATTTTCAAAATGACTGAAACACTTTGCAACTCTGCTTACAACACTGTTTTGAGCTTGTGTTTGGTTATGTCAGATCGAGGAAAGTCATTTTTAACGAACTTTTAGAAATACTCAGTACACTTTACTGTTATGCTTAAAACAGTGTTTTTAGCTTGTCTCAGCCTTAGAAATGTATTTATGTCATGTCAGGTCGTTGAAGTAAAAGCAATGTAAAAAAGTACGAGAACCTTAAACTGTTGTGCCTAAAACGGTTTTTTGAGCTTGTCTGAGTATGAAAATGCATTTGACTACGCCAGTGTAAACAAAGTACAGAAACACTTTTACTATTATCTAATATGCTTTCAACATTTTTATTGAAATTGTCTGACGGTTAAAATTCATTTGGCAATGTCCATCTCAACAAAATGATAGGAATGTTCAAAATGACTAAAACACTTTGCAACTCTGCATACAACACTGTTTTGAACTTGTCAGAGCTTGAAAATGCATTTGGAAAGGTCAGTTAAAACGAACTATTAAGACTGTAAAGAAACACTTTGACATTAAACTACTCTGCTGTAAACGCTTCTTCGAGATTATCGATGATGTTATTTCATTTTACAATGTTTATATCAACGAACTGATAGGAATGTTCAAAATGACTAAAACACTTTGCAAATCTGCTTACAACACTGTTTTGAACTTGTCAGAGCTTGAAAATGCATTTGGAAAGGTCAGTTAAAACGAACTAACAAGACTGTAAAGGAACACTTTGAAATTAAACTGCTCTGCTGGAAACCATTCTTCAGGATTATCAAAGATGATATTTCATTTGACAATGTTTATATCAACGAAATAAAGCGAACGTTTAATATGATTAAGTCAAAGTCAAAGTCAATGTTAAGAAGACTCATAACGACAAAACACTTCACTGCTATGCTTTAAACACTGTGTTGAGCTTGTCTGAGCCCTACAAATGTATTTGTTATATCAGAGTAAAGAAATAATGCAATGTAAAAGAAAAGTACGAGAACCTTAAACTGTTGTGCCTAAAACGTGGTTTTGGGCATGTCTGAGTATGAAAATGCATTGGACTACGCCAGTGTAAACAAAGTACAGAAACACTTTTACTATTATCTAATATGCTTTCAACATTATTTTTGAAATTGTCTGACGGTTAAAATTCATTTGGCAATGTCCATCTCAACAAAATGATAGGATTGTTCAAAATGACTAAAACACTTTGCAACTCTTTTTACAACACTGTTTTGAACTTGTCAGAGCTTGAAAATGCATTTGGAAAGGTCAGTTAAAACGAACTATTAAGACTGTAAAGAAACACTTTGACATTAAACTACTCTGCTGTAAACGCTTCTTCGAGATTATCGATGATGTTATTTCATTTTACAATGTTTATATCAACGAACTGATAGGAATGTTCAAAATGACTAAAACACTTTGCAAATCTGCTTACAACACTGTTTTGAACTTGTCAGAGCTTGAAAATGCATTTGGAAAGGTCAGTTAAAACGAACTAACAAGACTGTAAAGGAACACTTTGAAATTAAACTGCTCTGCTGGAAACCATTCTCCAGGATTATCAAAGATGATTTTTTATTTGACAATGTTTATATCAACGAAATAAAGCGAATGTTTAATATGATTAAGTCAATGTCAACGTCAATCTCAAAGTCAATGTTAAGAATACTCATAACGACAAAACACTTCACTGCTATGCCTAAAACACTGTTTTGAGCTTGTGTGAGCTTTAGAAATGTATTTGTTATATCTGATTGAAGACATAATGCAATGTAAAAGACAAGTACGAGAACCCTAAATTGTTGTGCCTTAAACGGTGTTTTGAGCTTGTCTGAGTATGAAAATGCATTTGACAACGTCAGAATGAACACTTTGTGGAGATTTGTTGACGCTGAATATTCATTTGGCAATGTCCATATGAACGTAGTAAAACGAATTTACAAACTGAAAAAAACTTTTCAATGATGTTATTAAAACGATTTAAAGAGCTTGTCTGACGCTGAAAATGCATTTGGCTATGTCAGTGTCAATTAAGTAATAGAGATTTGTGTCTGAGGACTAAAATGCATTTGGAAAAGGTAGTTTCAACGAAGTAATAAGACTATAAAAAAACACTATACAAATCAACTATTTTGATTTGAACGTTTCGTTGAGCTTGTTTGACTTTTTAAATTCATTTGGCAATGCCCAGATCACTGAAGTAATTTAAATGTAAAACGCTGAACAAACACTTTATTTATATGTTTTAAACCCACAGTTTTGAGCTCATCTAAATGATTTCGGCTATGTCAGTATGAACGAAGCAATAGCGATAAACAAAACAACTAAAACACTAAACTGCTATGCATAAACCGCTGTTTTTGGCGTGTCTGAGCCTTAGAAATGTATTTGGTAACGCAAGATCGAGGAAAAGACAAGTTAAAGACAAGTACGAGAACCCTAAATTGTTGTGCCTTAAACGGTGTTTTGAGCTTGTCTGAGTATGAAAATGCATTTGACAACGTCAGACTGAACACTTCGTGGAGATTTGTTGACGCTGAATATTCATTTGGCAATGTCCATATGAACGTAGTAAAACGAATTTACAAACTGAAAAAAACTTTTCAATGATGTTATTAAAACGATTTAAAGAGCTTGTCTGACGCTGAAAATGCATTTGGCTATGTCAGTGTCAATTAAGTAATAGAGATTTGGAAAACAACTAAACAACAAAACTGCTGCATGAATGTGTCTGAGGACTGAAATGCATTTGAAAAAGGTAATTTCAACGAAGTAATAAGACTATAAAAAAACACTATACAAATCAACTATTTTGATTTGAACGTTTCGTTGAGCTTGTTTGACTTTTTAAATTCATTTGGCAATGCCCAGATCAATGAAATAATTTAAATGTAAAAAGCTGAACAAACACTTTATTGATATGTTTTAAACCCACTGTTTTAAGCTCATCTAAATGAATTGGGCTATGTCAGTATGAACGAAGCAATAGCGATGAACCAAACAACTAAAACACTAAACTGCTATGCATAAACCGCTGTTTCTGGCGTGTCTGAGCCTTAGAAATGTATTTGGTTATGCCAGATCGAGGAAAGTCAATGTTAAGAATACTCATGAAAACAATACACTTCACTGCTATGCTTTAAACAATCTTTTGAGCTTGTCTGAGCCTTACAAATGTATTTGTTATATCAGAGTAAAGAAATAATGCAATGTAAAAGACAAGTACGAGAACCTTAAACTGTTGTGCCTAAAACGGTGTTTTGGGCTTGTCTGAGTATGAAAATGCATTTGACTACGCCAGAGTAAACAAACTACAGAAACACTTTTACTATTATCTAATATGCTTTCAACATTTTTATTGAAATTGTCTGATGGTTAAAATTCATTTGGCAATGTCCATCTCAACAAAATGATAGGAATGTTCAAAATGACTAAAACACTTTGCAACACTCTTGTCAGAGCTTGAAAATGCATTTGGAAAAGTCAGTTAAAACGAACTAACAAGACTGTAAAGGAACACTTTGACATTAAACTGCTCTGCTGGAAACCATTCTTCAGGATTATCAAAGATGATATTTCATTTGACAATGTTTATATCAACGAAATAAAGCGAATGTTTAATATGATTAAATCAATGTCAACGTCAATGTCAAAGTCAGTGTTAAGAATACTCATAACGACAAAACACTTCACTGCTATGCATGGCTGGATTACTGACCGGGCCAGTGGGGCCAGCGCCCAGGGGCCCTTGAGGTCAGGGGGCCCCGGGGGGGCCCTGGCCCAAAACATTTTGCGATGCCTATCAACATTTATGATACAATTTATTTTTATTTCCGAGGGCCCTCCATTTTAAGGATCCTCTGACTATTATGGACTTTGACCCCAGGGTCTCTTGGGGGCCCTAGCCATGCTTTTGGGGCCCCTAGCCATGCTTTTGGGGCCCCTAGCCATGCTTTTGGGCCCTAGCCATGCTTTTGGGGGCCCTAGCCATGCTTTTGGGCCCTAGCCATGCTTTTGGGCCCCTTATGAAAATGGATGAGGCGTTGTGGCACTGCTCTGACTTCGACTTCTGGCTATTAGGGGTCCTAGGAAAGAGGGGGGCATATTTTTCGAGGGCCCTGGTTATGAGAGCCCCTACCAGGGGGCCCTAGAGAAGAGCAGGGCATACCATTAGAGGGCCCTTGATCACGAGGGCCCCTGCTATGGGGCCCTTGACTTCCATAGAAGTCGTTTACCATGGCTCCTTGACTTTCTAGGGACCTACAAATTGCCAGGCAAGCTACCATATTTCATAACAGACGTTTTGTTGCAAATATGCGATTCAGGCCCTTACTTAATGTTTCTGAATTTGTATTGTTTCAAAATTATTATGTTCAATTTCTCTTAAGCGCAGAGACACAAATTAATTTAGCAATTTTGCAATTATTTAAATTTAAGACAAGCAATTTCAAGCAGTTTGAATTAGGGCTGTCGTTAATCGCGTTAATTAACGATTAACGCGTTAAAATTTTAATCGCGATTAAAAAAATTAATCAAGATTAAAAAATTTTATCTAACTATTTTTATTTGGCTCTTTGTACCACATACATGTGTGTCTCTATGGTAATTAACTGTATTTCAGATGAATTAGGATGTAAAGCGCATGAACTGTCCGATGAAAAACTACTTTTAGCTGTTTTCACTTACGAAAAGATGAATGAAACCACGCAAGCTATGTAACGAGTATTTCCATTGGCTGCTAGAGCTGTCCATCAAAACCGAGTAGCTCCGCCTCCTTCCCTCCGGTAAAAAGTGAAACTCTGCGTAATGCTTCATCTCTACAGTTTATTCAGGTCATTCTATCACATGGTTATAAACATGATTTATATTTGTGATGTTTGTAGTTTTCTAAAAACACATTCGTATCTGATATTTATATGGACTAAGCGTTTACATGGACTGTTTTAATTAACACTTTTTTTTATATAGCTACAGTCAATTACTTATAGATAATGTCTGCTAACTTGACTGTTTCAGGTATTTATAGGTGTTTAAATGGTAATTTAGAACAGTATTTCCCAGTATTCTTTCTGCACAAACACAGTATTAAAGTGTTTTCTTAATAGATCTATGAAATAATCATATCTGTGTTTTGATGCTTTATTGATGCCTTATATTAGATCAAAACATTATGGTTGGTGCACCTGTTTTCAGTGTCAGGGTCATGAACAGGAAAAGATCCTCACTTTTGTCAGACAATGTGCTCTCTACAATGAATTTAGATTTAATAATTTTATCCTATTTTATGAATGTTTTATTGGTAAACACGTTCTTGCAATAACAATGTGCATAACTGTTCAAATTTTGCTTAATTATTAGTTTGCGATTAATTGAGATGAATACATATATATTAGGGCTGTCACACGAGTAAAAATTTTAATCGAGATTAATCGCGATTAATTTTGTTCTTTAATCGCGATTAATATCGATTAAAAATTTTGATCGTGTGACAGCCCTAGTTTGAATGCATACACACACGTAACTGAGCTATTTTATGTTCTTTTCATGCCTGACAATATGTCCAACAGTGAGCTCACTTTAACGGCTAACTCACTCGCTGCAGCATATCCTTCAGATCTGAACATGAGCCTGGCAGATGAATTGATACAATACAAATCATTCATAACAGAAAAAGAAAAATGTCCTAGTAAAATGCTCAAAACCATGATAAACTCTTTGCACAGGGGCCCACACTATCCTTAATCCGTCCTTGCTGCTATGCTTAAAACACTGTTTTGAGCTTGTGTGAGCTTTAGAAATGTATTTGTTATATCTGAGTAAAGACATAATGCAATGTAAAAGACAAGTACGAGAACCTTAAACTGTTGTGCCTTAAACGGTGTTTTGAGCTTGTCTGAGTATGAAAATGCATTTGACAACGTCAGACTGAACACTTCGCGGAGATTTGTTGACGCTGAATATTCATTTGGCAATGTCCATATGAACGTAGTAAAACGAATTTACAAACTGAAAAAAACTTTTCAATTATGTTATTAAAACGATTTAAAGAGCTTGTCTGACGCTGAAAATGCATTTGGCTATGTCAGTGTCCATTAAGTAATACAGATTTGGAAAACAACTAAACCACAAAACTGCTGCATGAATGTGTCTGAGGACTGAAATGCATTTGGAAAAGGTAGTCTCATTTGGCAATGTCCATCTCAACAAAATGATAAGAATGTTCAAAATGACTAAAACACTTGGCAACTCTGCTTACAACACTGTTTTGAACTTGTCAGAGCTTGAAAATGCATTTGGAAAAGTCAGTTAAAACGAACTAACAATACTGTAAAAGGAACACTTTGACATTAAACTACTCTGCTGTAAACTCTTCTTCAAGATTATCGAAGACGATAATTCATTTGACAATGTTTATATCAACGAAATAAAGCGAATGTTTAAAATGACTAAGTCAATGTCAACGTCAATGTCAAAGTCAATGTTAAGAATACTCATAACGACAAAACACTTCACTGCTTTGCTTAAAACATTGTTTTGAGCTTGTCTGAGCCTCAGAAATGTATTTGTTACATCTGATTGAAGAAATAATGCAATGTTAAAGACAAGTACGAGAACCCTAAATTGTTGTGCCTTAAACGGTGTTTTGAGCTTGTCTGAGTATGAAAATGCATTTGACAACGTCAGACTGAACACTTCGTGGAGATTTGTTGACGCTGAATATTCATTTGGCAATGTCCATATGAACGTAGTAAAACGAATTTACAAACTGAAAAAAACTTTTCAATGATCTTATTAAAACGATTTAAAGAGCTTGTCTGACGCTGAAAATGTATTTGGCTATGTCAGTGTCAATTAAGTAATAGAGATTTGGAAAACAACTAAACCACAAAACTGCTGCATGAATGTGTCTGAGGACTGAAATGCATTTGGAAAAGGTAGTCTCAACGAAGTAATAAGACTGTAAAGTAACACTATACAAATCAACAATTTTGATTTGAACGTTTCGTTGAGCTTGTTTGACTTTTTAAATTCATTTGGCAATGCCCAGATCACTGAAGTAATATAAATGTAAAAGGTTGAACAAACACTCCATTGATATGTTTTAAACACACTGTTTTGAGCTCATCTAAATGAATTGGGCTATGTTAGTATGAACGAAGCAATAGCGATAAACAAAACAACTAAAACACTAAACTGCTGTGCATAAACCGCTGTTTCTGGCGTGTCTGAGCCTTAGAAATGTATTTGGTAATGCCAGATCGAGGAAAGTCAATGTTAAGAATACTCATGAAAACAATGCACGTCACTGCTATGCTTTGAACAATGTTTTTGAGCTTGTCTGAGACTTACAAATGTATTTGTTATATCAGAGTAAAGAAATAATGCAATGTAAAAGACAAGTACGAGAACCTTAAACTGTTGTGCCTAAAACGGTGTTTTGGGCTTGTCTGCATGAAAATGCATTTGACTACGCCAGAGTAAACAAAGTACAGAAACACTTTTACTATTATCTAATATGCTTTCAACATTTTTATTGAAATTGTCTGACGGTTAAAATTCATTTGGCAATGTCCAATTCAACAAAATGATAGGAATGTTCAAAATGACTAAAACACTTTGCAACTCTGCTTACAACACTGTTTTGAACTTGTCAGAGCTTGAAAATGCATTTGGAAAAGTCAGTTAAAACGAACTAACAAGACTGTAAAAGGAATACTTTGACATTAAACTACTCTGCTGTAAACCCTTCTTCAAGATTATCGAAGATGATATTTCATTTGACAATGTTTATATCAACGAAATAAAGCGAATGTTTAATATGACTAAGTCAATGTCAAAGTCAATGTTAAGAATACTCATAACGAAAAAACACTTCACTGCTTTGCTTTAAACATTGTTTTGAGCTTGTCTGAGCCTCAGAAATGTATTTGTTATATCTGATTGAAGAAATAATGCAATGTTAAAGACAAGTACGAGAACCCTAAATTGTTGTGCCTTAAACGGTGTTTTGAGCTTGTCTAAGTATGAAAATGCATTTGACAACGTCAGACTGAACACTTTGTTGACGCTGAATATTCATTTGGCAATGTCCATATGAACGTAGTAAAATGAATTTACAAACTGAAAAAAACTTTTCAATGATGTTATTACATCGATTTAAAGAGCTTGTCTGACGCTGAAAATGTATTTGGCTATGTCAGTGTCAATTAAGTAATAAGAGATTTGGAAAACAACTAAACCACAAAACTGCTGCATGAATGTGTCTGAGGACTGAAATGCTTTCGGAAAAGGTAGTCTTAACTAAGTAATAAGACTGTAAAGTAACACTTTACAAATTAACTGTTTTGATTTGAACGTTTCGTTGAGCATGTTTGACTTTTTAAATTCATTTGGCAATGCCCAGATCACTGAAGTAATATAAATGTAAAAGGTTGAACAAACACTCCATTGATATGTTTTAAACACACTGTTTTGAGCTCATCTAAATGAATTGGGCTATGTTAGTATGAACGAATAATAGCGATAAACAAAACAACTAAAACACTAATCTGCTGTGCATAAACCGCTGTTTCTGGCGAGTCTGAGCCTTAGAAATGTATTCGGTAATGCCAAATCGAGGAAAGTCAATGTTAAGAATACTCATGAAAACAATGCACTTCACTGCTATGCTTTAAACAATGTTATGAGCTTGTCTGAGACTTACAAATGTATTTGTTATATCAGAGTAAAGAAATAATGCAATGTAAAAGACAAGTACGAGAACCTTAAACTGTTGTGCCTAAAACGGTGTTTTGGGCTTGTCTGCATGAAAATGCATTTGACTACGCCAGAGTAAACAAAGTACAGAAACACTTTTACTATTATCTAATATGCTTTCAACATTTTTATTGAAATTGTCTGACGGTTAAAATTCATTTGGCAATGTCCAATTCAACAAAATGATAGGAATGTTCAAAATGACTAAAACACTTTGCAACTCTGCTTACAACACTGTTTTGAACTTGTCAGAGCTTGAAAATGCATTTGGAAAGGTCAGTTAAAAAGAACTAACAAGACTGTAAAAGGAACACTTTGAAATTAAAATACTTTGCTGTAAACCCTTCTTCAAGATTATCGAAGATGATATTTCATTTGACAATGTTTATATCAACGAAATAAAGCGAATGTTTAATATGACTAAGTCAATGTCAACGTCAATGTCAAAATCAATGTTAAGAATACTCATAACGACAAAACATTTCACTGCTTTGCTTAAAACATTGCTTTGAGCTTGTCTGAGCCTCAGAAACTCCATTGATATGTTTTAAACACACTGTTTTGAGCTCATCTAAATGAATTGGGCTATGTTAGTATGAACGAAGCAATAGCGATAAACAAAACAACTAAAACACTATACTGCTGTGCATAAACCGCTGTTTCTGGTGTGTCTGAGACTTAGAAATGTATTTGGTAATGCCAGATCGAGGAAAATCAATGTTAAGAATACTCATGAAAACAATGCACTTCACTGCTATGCTTTAAACAATGTTTTGAGCTTGTCTGAGCCTTACAAATGTATTTGTTATATCAGAGTAAAGAAATAATGCAATGTAAAAGACAAGTAAGAGAACCTTAAACTGTTGTGCCTAAAACGGTGTTTTGGGCTTGTCTGAGTATGAAAAGGCATTTGACTACGCCAGAGTAAACAAAGTACAGAAACACTTTTACTATTATCTAATATGCTTTCAACAGTTTTATTGAAATTGTCTGACGGTTAAAATTCATTTGGCAATGTCCATCTCAACAAAATGATAGGAATGTTCAAAATGACTAAAACACTTTGCAGCTCTGCTTACAACACTGTTTTGAACTTGTCAGAGCTTGAAAATGCATTTGGAAAAGTCAGTTAAAACGAACTAACAAGACTGTAAAAGGAACACTTTGACATTAAACTACTCTGCTGTAAACCCTTCTTCAGAATTATCGAAGATGATATTACATTTGACAATGTTTATATCAACGAAATAAAGCGAATGTTTAATATGACTAAGTCAATGTCAAAGTCAATGTTAAGAATACTCATAACGACAAAACACTTCACTGCTTTGCTTAAAACATTGTTTTGAGCTTGTCTGAGCCTCAAAAATGTATTTGTTATATCTGATTGAAGAAATAATGCAATGTTAAAGACAAGTACGAGAACCCTAAATTGTTGTGCCTTACACGGTGTTTTGAGCTTGTCTGAGTATGAAAATGCATTTGACAACGTCAGACTGAACACTTCGTGGAGAATTGTTGACGCTGAATATTCATTTGGCAATATCCATATGAACGTAGTAAAACGAATTTACAAACTGAAAAAAACTTTTCAATGATGTTATTAAAACGATTTAAAGAGCTTGTCTGACGCTGAAAATGTATTTGGCTATGTCAGTGTCAATTAAGTAATAGAGATTTGGAAAACAACTAAACCACAAAACTGCTGCATGAATGTGTCTGAGGACTGAAATGCATTTGGAAAAGGTAGTCTCAACAAAGTAATAAGACTGTAAAGTAACACTATACAAATCAACTATTTTGATTTGAACGTTTCGTTGAGCTTGTTTGACTTTTTTAATTCATTTGGCAATGCCCAGATCACTGAAGTAATATAAATGTAAAAGGTTGAACAAACACTCCATTGATATGTTTTATACACACTGTTTTGAGCTCATCTAAATGAATTGGGCTATGTTAGTATGAACGAAGCAATAGCGATAAACAAAACAACTAAAACACTAAACTGCTGTGCATAAACCGCTGTTTCTGGTGTGTCTGAGCCTTAGAAATGTATTTGGTAATGCCAGATCGAGGAACGTCAATGTTAAGAATAATCATGAAAACAATGCACTTCACTGCTATGCTTTAAACAATGTTTTGAGCTTGTCTGAGCCTTACAAATGTATTTGTTATATCAGAGTAAATAAATAATGTAATGTAAAGGACAAGTACGAGAAACTTAAACTGTTGTGCCTGAAACGGTGTTTGGGGCTTGTCTGAGTATGAAAAGGCATTTGACTACGCCAGAGTAAACAAAGTACAGAAACACTTTTACTATTATCTAATATGCTTTCAACATTTTTATTGAAATTGCCTGACGGTTAAAATTCATTTGGCAATGTCCATCTCAACAAAATGATAGGAATGTTCAAAATGACTAAAACACCTTGCAACTCTGCTTACAACACTGTTTTGAACTTGTCAGAGCTTGAAAATGCATTTGGAAAAGTCAGTTAAAACGAACTAACAAGACTGTAAAAGGAACACTTTGACATTAAACTACTCTGCTGTAAACCCTTCTTCAGAATTATCGAAGATGATATTACATTTGACAATGTTTATATCAACGAAATAAAGCGAATGCTAAGTCAATGTCAAAGTCAATGTCAAAGTCAATGTTAAGAATACTCATAACGACAAAACACTTCACTGCTTTGCTTAAAACATTGTTTTGAGCTTGTCTGAGCCTCAGAAATGTATTTGTTATATCTGATTGAAGAAATAATGCAATGTTAAAGACGAGTACGAGAACCTTAAACTGTTGTGCCTTAAACGGTGTTTTGGGCTTGTCTAAGTATGAAAAGGCATTTGACTACGACAGAGTAAACAAAATACAAAAACACTTTTACTATTATCTAATATGCTTTCAACAGTTTTATTGAAATTGTCTGACGGTTAAAATTCATTTGGCAATGTCCATCTCAACAAAATGATAGGAATGTTCAAAATGACTAAAACACTTTGCAACTCTGCTTACAACACTGTTTTGAACTTGTCAGAGCTTGAAAATGCATTTGGAAAAGTCAGTTAAAACGAACTAACAAGACTGTAAAAGGAACACTTTGACATTAATCTACTCTGCTGTAACCCTTCTTAAGAATGATCGAAGATGATATTACATTTGACAATGTTTATATCAACGAAATAAAGCGAATGTTTAATATGACTAAGTCAATGTCAAAGTCAATGTCAAAGTCAATGTTAAGAATACTCATAACGACAAAACACTTCACTGCTTTGCTTAAAACATTGTTTTGAGCTTGTCTGAGCCTCAGAAATGTATTTGTTATATCTGATTGAAGAAATAATGCAATGTTAAAGACAAGTACGAGAACCCTAAATTGTTGTGCCTTAAACGGTGTTTTGAGCTTGTCTGAGTATGAAAATGCATTTGACAACGTCAGACTGAACACTTCGTGGAGATTTGTTGACGCTGAATATTCATTTGGCAATGTCCATATGAACGTAGTAAAACGAATTTACAAACTGAAAAAACTTTTCAATGATGTTATTAAAACGATTTAAAGAGCTTGTCTGACGCTGAAAATGTATTTGGCTATGTCAGTGTCAATTAAGTAATAGAGATTTGGAAAACAACTAAACCACAAAACTGCTGCATGAATGTGTCTGAGGACTGAAATGCATTTGGAAAAGGTAGTCTCAACGAAGTAATAAGACTGTAAAGTAAGACTATACAAATCAATTTTTTTTATTTGAACGTTTCGTTGAGCTTGTTTGACTTTTTAAATTCATTTGGCAATGCCCAGATCACTGAAGTAATATAAATGTAAAAGGTTGAACAAACACTCCATTGACATGTTTTAAACACACTGTTTTGAGCTCATCTAAATGAATTGGGCTATGTTAGTATGAACGAAGCAATAGCGATAAACAAAACAACTAAAACACTAAACTGCTGTGCACAAACCGCTTTTTCTGGTGTGTCTGAGCCTTAGAAATATTTTTGGTGAAGCCAGATCGAGGAAAGTCAATGTTAAGAATACTCATGAAAACAATTGCACTTCAATGCTATGCTTTAAACAATGTTTTGAGCTTGTCTGAGCCTTACAAATGTATTTGTTATATCAGAGTAAAGAAATAATGCAATGTAAAAGACAAGTAAGAGAACCTTAAACTGTTGTGCCTAAAACGGTGTTTTGGGCTTGTCTGAGTATGAAAATGCATTTGACTACGCCAGAGTACACAAAGTACAAAAACACTTTTACTATTATCTAATATGCTTTCAACAGTTTTATTGAAATTGTCTGACGGTTAAAATTCATTTGGCAATGTCCATCTCAACAAAATGATAAGAATTTTCAAAATGACTAAAACACTTTGCAACTCTGCTTACAACACTTTTTTGAACTTGTCAGAGCTTGAAAATGCATTTGGAAAAGTCAGTTAAAACGAACTAACAAGACTGTAAAAGGAACACTTTGACATTAAACTACTCTGCTGTAACCCTTCTTAAGAATGATCGAAGATGATATTACATTTGACAATGTTTATATCAACGAAATAAAGCGAATGTTTAATATGACTAAGTCAATGTCAAAGTCAATGTCAAAGTCAATGTTAAGAATACTCATAACGACAAAACACTTCACTGCTTTGCTTAAAACATTGTTTTGAGCTTGTCTGAGCCTCAGAAATGTATTTGTTATATCTGATTGAAGAAATAATGCAATGTTAAAGACAAGTACGAGAACCCTAAATTGTTGTGCCCTAAACGGTGTTTTGAGCTTGTCTGAGTATGAAAATGCATTTGACAACGTCAGACTGAAAACTTCGTGGAGATTTGTTGACGCTGAATATTCATTTGGCAATGTCCATATGAACGTAGTAAAACGAATTTACAAACTGAAAAAAACTTTTCAATGATGTGTTTAAAACGATTTAAAGAGCTTGTCTGACGCTGAAAATGTATTTGGCTATGCCAGAGTAAACAAAGTACAGAAAAACTTTTATTATTATCTAATATGCTTTCAACAGTTTTATTGAAATTGTCTGACGGTTAAAATTCATTTGGCAATGTCCATCTCAACAAAATGATAGGAATGTTCAAAATGACTAAAACACTTTGCAACTCTGCTTACAACACTGTTTTGAACTTGTCAGAGCTTGAAAATGCATTTGAAAAAGTCAGTTAAAACGAACTAACAAGACTGTAAAAGGAACACTTTGGCATTAAACTACTCTGCTGTAAACCCTTCTTCAGAATTATCGAAGATGATATTACATTTGACAATGTTTATATCAACGAAATAAAGCGAATGTTTAATATGACTAAGTCAATGTCAAAGTCAATGTCAAAGTCAATGTCAAAGTCAATGTTAAGAATACTCATAAAGACAAAACACTTCACTGCTTTGCTTAAAACATTGTTTTGAGCTTGTCTGAGCCTCAGAAATGTATTTGTTATATCTGATTGAAGAAATAATGCAATGTTAAAGACATGTACGAGAACCCTAAATTGTTGTGCCTTAAACGGTGTTTTGAGCTTGTCTGAGTATGAAAATGCATTTGACAACGTCAGACTGAACACTTCGTGGAGATTTGTTGACGCTGAATATTCATTTGGCAATGTCCATATGAACGTAGTAAAACGAATTTACAAACTGAAAAAAACTTTTCAATGATGTTATTAAAACGATTTCAAGAGCTTGTCTGACGCTGAAAATGTATTTGGCTATGTCAGTGTCAATTAAGTAATAGAGATTTGGAAAACAACTAAACCACAAAACTGCTGCATGAATGTGTCTGAGGACTGAAATGCATTTGGAAAAGGTAGTCTCAACGAAGTAATAAGACTGTAAAGTAACACTGTACAAATCAACTATTTTGATTTGAACGTTTCGTTGAGCTTGTTTGACTTTTTTAATTCATTTGGCAATGCCCAGATCACTGAAGTAATATAAATGTAAAAGGTTGAACAAACACTCCATTGATATGTTTTATACACACTGTTTTGAGCTCATCTAAATGAATTGGGCTATGTTAGTATGAACGAAGCAATAGCGATAAACAAAACAACCAAAACACTAAACTGCTGTGCATAAACCGCTGTTTCTGGTGTGTCTGAGCCTTAGAATTGTATTTGGTAATGCCAGATCGAGGAACGTCAATGTTAAGAATATTCATGAAAACAATGCACTTCACTGCTATGCTTTAAACAATGTTTTGAGCTTGTCTGAGCCTTACAAATGTATTTGTTATATCAGAGTAAAGAAATAATGCAATGTAAAAGACAAGTACGAGAAACTTAAACTGTTGTGCCTGAAACGGTGTTTTGGGCTTGTCTGAGTATGAAAATGCATTTGACTACGCCAGAGTAACAAAGTACAGAAACACTTTTACTATTATCTAATATGCTTTCAACATTTTTATTGAAATTGTCTGACGGTTAAAATTCATTTGGCAATGTCCATCTCAACAAAATGATAAGAATTTTCAAAATGACTAAAACACTTTGCAACTCTGCTTACAACACTTTTTTGAACTTGTCAGAGCTTGAAAATGCATTTTGAAAAGTCAGTTAAAACGAACTAACAAGACTGTAAAAGGAACACTTTGACATTAAACTACTCTGCTGTAAACCCTTCTTAAGAATTATCGAAGATGATATTACATTTGACAATGTTTATATCAACGAAATAAAGCGAATGTTTAATATGACAAAGTCAATGTCAAAGTCAATGTTAAGAATACTCATAACGACAAAACACTTCACTGCTTTGCTTAAAACATTGTTTTGAGCTTGTCTGAGCCTCAGAAATGTATTTGTTATATCTGATTGAAGAAATAATGCAATGTAAAAGACAAGTAAGAGAACCTTAAACTGTTGTGCCTAAAACGGTGTTTTGGGCTTGTCTGAGTATGAAAAGGCATTTGACTACGCCAGAGTACACAAAGTACAGAAACACTTTTACTATTATCTAATATGCTTTCAACAGTTTTATTGAAATTGTCTGACGGTTAAAATTCATTTGGCAATGTCCATCTCAACAAAATGATAGGAATGTTCAAAATGACTAAAACACTTTGCAACTCTGCTTACAACACTGTTTTGAACTTGTCAGAGCTTGAAAATGCATTTGGAAAAGTCAGTTAAAACGAACTAACAAGACTGTAAAAGGAACACTTTGACATTAAACTACTCTGCTGTAACCCTTCTTAAGAATGATCGAAGATGATATTACATTTGACAATGTTTATATCAACGAAATAAAGCGAATGTTTAATATGACTAAGTCAATGTCAAAGTCAATGTCAAAGTCAATGTTAAGAATACTCATAACGACAAAACTCTTCACTGCTTTGCTTAAAACATTGTTTTGAGCTTGTCTGAGCCTCAAAAATGTATTTGTTATATCTGATTGAAGAAATAATGCAATGTTAAAGACAAGTACGAGAACCCTAAATTGTTGTGCCTTAAACGGTGTTTTGAGCTTGTCTGAGTATGAAAATGCATTTGACAACGTCAGACTGAACACTTCGTGGAGATTTGTTGACGCTGAATATTCATTTGACAATGTCCATATGAACGTATTAAAACGAATTTACAAACTGAAAAAAACTTTTCAATGATGTGTTTAAAACGATTTAAAGAGCTTGTCTGACGCTGAAAATGTATTTGGCTATGCCAGAGTAAACAAAGTACAGAAAAACTTTTATTATTATCTAAAATGCTTTCAACAGTTTTATTGAAATTGTCTGACGGTTAAAATTCATTTGGCAATGTCCATCTCAACAAAATGATAGGAATGTTCAAAATGACTAAAACACTTTGCAACTCTGCTTACAACACTTTTTTGAACTTGTCAGAGCTTGAAAATGCATTTGAAAAAGTCAATTAAAACGAACTAACAAGACTGTAAAAGGAACACTTTGGCATTAAACTACTCTGCTGTAAACCCTTCTTCAGAATTATCGAAGATGATATTACATTTGACAATGTTTATATCAACGAAATAAAGCGAATGTTTAATATGACTAAGTCAATGTCAAAGTCAATGTCAAAGTCAATGTCAAAGTCAATGTTAAGAATACTCATAAAGACAAAACACTTCACTGCTTTGCTTAAAACATTGTTTTGAGCTTGTCTGAGCCTCAAAATGTATTTGTTATATCTGATTGAAGAAATAATGCAATGTTAAAGACAAGTACGAGAACCCTTGTTGTGCCTTAAACGGTGTTTTGAGCTTGTCTGAGTATGAAAATGCATTTGACTACGCCAGAGTAAACAAAGTACAGAAAAACTTTTATTATTATCTAATATGCTTTCAACATTTTTATTGAAATTGTCTGACGGTTAAAATTCATTTGGCAATGTCCATCTCAACAAAATGATAGGAATGTTCAAAATGACTAAAACACTTTGCAACTCTGCTTACAACACTGTTTTGAACTTGTCAGAGCTTGAAAATGCATTTGGAAAAGTCAGTTAAAACGAACTAACAAGACTGTAAAAGGAACACTTTGACATTAAACTACTCTGCTGTAAACCCTTCTTAAGAATTATCGAAGATGATATTACATTTGACAATGTTTATATCAACGAAATAAAGCGAATGTTTAATATGACAAAGTCAATGTCAAAGTCAATGTCAAAGTCAATGTTAAGAATACTCATAACGACAAAACACTTCACTGCTTTGCTTAAAACATTGTTTTGAGCTTGTCTGAGCCTCAGAAATGTATTTGTTATATCTGATTGAAGAAATAATGCAATGTAAAAGACAAGTAAGAGAACCTTAAACTGTTGTGCCTAAAACGGTGTTTTGGGCTTGTCTGAGTATGAAAAGGCATTTGACTTCGCCAGAGTACACAAAGTACAAAAACACTTTTACTATTATCTAATATGCTTTCAACAGTTTTATTGAAATTGTCTGACGGTTAAAATTCATTTGGCAATCCATCTCATCAAAATGATAGGAATGTTCAAAATGACTAAAACACTTTGCAACTCTGCTTACAACACTGTTTTGAACTTGTCAGAGCTTGAAAATGCATTTGGAAAAGTCAGTTAAAACGAACTAACAAGACTGTAAAAGGAACACTTTGACATTAAACTACTCTGCTGTAAACCCTTCTTCAGAATTATCGAAGATGATATTACATTTGACAATGTTTATATCAACGAAATAAAGCGAATGTTTAATATGACTAAGTCAATGTCAAAGTCAATGTCAAAGTCAATGTTAAGAATACTCATAACGACAAAACACTTCACTGCTTTGCTTAAAACATTGTTTTGAGCTTGTCTGAGCCTCAAAAATGTATTTGTTATATCTGATTGAAGAAATAATGCAATGTTAAAGACAAGTACGAGAACCCTAAATTGTTGTGCCTTAAACGGTGTTTTGAGCTTGTCTGAGTATGAAAATGCATTTGACAACGTCAGACTGAACACTTCGTGGAGATTTGTTGACGCTGAATATTCATTTGGCAATGTTCATATGAACGTAGTAAAACGAATTTACAAACTGAAAAAAACTTTTCAATGATGTTATTAAAACGATTTAAAGAGCTTGTCTGACGCTGAAAATGTATTTGGCTATGTCAGTGTCAATTAAGTAATAGAGATTTGGAAAACAACTAAACCACAAAACTGCTGCATGAATGTGTCTGAGGACTGAAATGCATTTGGAAAAGGTAGTCTCAACGAAGTAATAAGACTGTAAAGTAACACTGTACAAATCAACTATTTTGATTTGAACGTTTCGTTGAGCTTGTTTGACTTTTTTAATTCATTTGGCAATGCCCAGATCACTGAAGTAATATAAATGTAAAAGGTTGAACAAACACTCCATTGATATGTTTTATACACACTGTTTTGAGCTCATCTAAATGAATTGGGCTATGTTAGTATGAACGAAGCAATAGCGATAAACAAAACAACTAAAATACTAAACTGCTGTGCATAAACCGCTGTTTCTGGTGTGTCTGATCCTTAGAAATGTATTTGGTAATGATAGATCGAGGAACGTCAATGTTAAGAATACTCATAACGACAAAACACTTCACTGCTTTGCTTAAAACATTGCTTTGAGCTTGTCTGAGCCTCAGAAATGTATTTGTTATATCTGATTGAAGACTTAATTCAATGTTAAAGACAAGTACGAGAACACTAAATTGTTGTGCCTTAAACGGTGTTTTGAGCTTGTCTGAGTATGAAAATGCATTTGACTACGCCAGAGTAAACAAAGTATAGAAACACTTTTATTATTATCTAATATGCTTTCAACATTTTTATTGAAATTGTCTGACGGTTAAAATTCATTTGGCAATGTCCATCTCAACAAAATGATAGGAATGTTCAAAATGACTAAAACACTTTGCAACTCTGCTTACAACACTTTTTTGAACTTGTCAGAGCTTGAAAATGCATTTGGAAAAGTCAGTTAAAACGAACTAACAAGACTGTAAAAGGAACACTTTGACATTAAACTACTCTGCTGTAAACCCTTCTTAAGAATTATCGAAGATGATATTTCATTTGACAATGTTTATATAAACGAAATAAAGCGAATGTTTAATATGACTAAGTCAATGTCAAAGTCAATGTCAAAGTCAATGTTAAGAATACTCATAACGACAAAACACTTCACTGCTTTGCTTAAAACATTGTTTTGAGCTTGTCTGAGTCTCAAAAATGTATTTGTTATATCTGATTGAAGAAATAATGCAATGTTAAAGACAAGTACGAGAACCCTAAATTATTGAGCCTTAAACGGTGTTTTGAGCTTGTCTGAGCATGAAAATGCATTTGACAACGTCAGACTGAACACTTCGTGGAGATTTGTTGACGCTGAATATTCATTTGGCAATGTCCATATGAACGTAGTAAAACGAATTTACAAACTGAAAAAAACTTTTCAATGATGTTATTAAAACGATTTAAAGAGCTTGTCTGACGCTGAAAATGCATTTGGCTATGTCAGTGTCCATTAAGTAATAGAGATTTTGAAAACAACTAAACCACAAAACTGCTGCATGAATGTGTCTGAGGACTGAAATGCATTTGGAAAAGGTAGTCTCAACGAAGTAATAAGACTGTAAAGTAACACTGTACAAATCAACTATTTTGATTTGAACGTTTCGTTGAGCTTGTTTGACTTTTTTAATTCATTTGGCAATGCCCAGATCACTGAAGTAATATAAATGTAAAAGGTTGAACAAACACTCCATTGATATGTTTTATACACACTGTTTTGAGCTCATCTAAATGAATTGGGCTATGTTAGTATGAACGAAGCAATAGCGATAAACAAAACAACTAAAATACTAAACTGCTGTGCATAAACCGCTGTTTCTGGTGTGTCTGATCCTTAGAAATGTATTTGGTAATGATAGATCGAGGAACGTCAATGTTAAGAATATTCATGAAAACAATGCACTTCACTGCTATGCTTTAAACAATGTTTTGAGCTTGTCTGAGCCTTACAAATGTATTTGTTATATCAGAGTAAAGAAATAATGCAATGTAAAAGACAAGTACGAGAAACTTAAACTGTTGTGCCTGAAACGGTGTTTTGGGCTTGTCTGAGTATGAAAATGCATTTGACTACGCCAGAGTAAACAAAGTATAGAAACACTTTTACTATTATCTAATATGCTTTCAACATTTTTATTGAAATTGTCTGACGGTTAAAATTCATTTGGCAATCCATCTCATCAAAATGATAGGAATGTTCAAAATGACTAAAACACTTTGCAACTCTGCTTACTGTTTTGAACTTGTCAGAGCTTGAAAATGCATTTGGAACATTAAACTACTCTGCTGTAAACCCTTCTTAAGAATTATCGAAGATGATATTACATTTGACAATGTTTATATCAACGAAATAAAGCGAATGTTTAATATGACAAAGTCAATGTCAAAGTCAATGTCAAAGTCAATGTTAAGAATACTCATAACGACAAAACACTTCACTGCTTTGCTTAAAACATTGTTTTGAGCTTGTCTGAGCCTCAGAAATGTATTTGTTATATCTGATTGAAGAAATAATGCAATGTAAAAGACAAGTACGAGAAACTTAAACTGTTGTGCCTGAAACGGTGTTTTGGGCTTGTCTGAGTATGAAAATGCATTTGACTACGCCAGAGTAAACAAAGTACAGAAAAACTTTTATTATCATCTAATATGCTTTCAACATTTTTATTGAATTTGTTGACGCTGAATATTCATTTGGCAATGTCCATATGAACGTAGTAAAACGAATTTACAAACTGAAAAAAACTTTTCAATGATGTTATTAAAACGATTTAAAGAGCTTGTCTGACGCTGAAAATGCATTTGGCTATGTCAGTGTCCATTAAGTAATAGAGATTTTGAAAACAACTAAACCACAAAACTGCTGCATGAATGTGTCTGAGGACTGAAATGCATTTGGAAAAGGTAGTCTCAACGAAGTAATAAGACTGTAAAGTAACACTGTACAAATCAACTATTTTGATTTGAACGTTTCGTTGAGCTTGTTTGACTTTTTTAATTCATTTGGCAATGCCCAGATCACTGAAGTAATATAAATGTAAAAGGTTGAACAAACACTCCATTGATATGTTTTATACACACTGTTTTGAGCTCATCTAAATGAATTGGGCTATGTTAGTATGAACGAAGCAATAGCGATAAACAAAACAACTAAAATACTAAACTGCTGTGCATAAACCGCTGTTTCTGGTGTGTCTGATCCTTAGAAATGTATTTGGTAATGATAGATCGAGGAACGTCAATGTTAAGAATATTCATGAAAACAATGCACTTCACTGCTATGCTTTAAACAATGTTTTGAGCTTGTCTGAGCCTTACAAATGTATTTGTTATATCAGAGTAAAGAAATAATGCAATGTAAAAGACAAGTACGAGAAACTTAAACTGTTGTGCCTGAAACGGTGTTTTGGGCTTGTCTGAGTATGAAAATGCATTTGACTACGCCAGAGTAAACAAAGTATAGAAACACTTTTACTATTATCTAATATGCTTTCAACATTTTTATTGAAATTGTCTGACGGTTAAAATTCATTTGGCAATCCATCTCATCAAAATGATAGGAATGTTCAAAATGACTAAAACACTTTGCAACTCTGCTTACTGTTTTGAACTTGTCAGAGCTTGAAAATGCATTTGGAAAAGTCAGTTAAAACGAACTAACAAGACTGTAAAAGGAACACTTTGACATTAAACTACTCTGCTGTAAACCCTTCTTCAGAATTATCGAAGATGATATTACATTTGACAATGTTTATATCAACGAAATAAAGCGAATGTTTAATATGACTGTCAATGTCAAAGTCAATGTCAAAGTCAAT